>NC_055669.1:1800000-2020000 GCF_017976325.1 Chelmon rostratus | reverse complement strand
GAAAAAAAGAAAACCATTTAACTGCAAAGCCTATATGGCCCAATAAACACAATCTGAGCAAGTCAACAAAGCTCAGCAGGCAAAGCGCTCTGCTTGTAGTCTGTTCATTCCACAATATGAGGACCTACTTCAGCTGTAGCTAGCTGTGTCCCTGTGCTGGTTGTGTGATTGCTCAGCCTTAAGACCTTTGCCAGAAACTCTCTGTTCTTTATGCTTTTGTATTCCATATCCCCTTCTCTTGTATCTTTGTCTCTGTATGTTCTTGAATTGAAAGACATGAAGCCTCAGGTTTTGGCTCCTTGTAACATTCCCAACTTGCATAACTGTTACTTTGTCACAATTTCCAGGGCTAATACGTGTCCACTCATGTCTTTGCACTGATCTCTGCAACCTGTAAAATTCGCATTCAGTCGGAACAACTGTTGTTGATAGACGTCTTTTCTCACTTTAGACGGAGCCTAGCCTCATGTCCCAACTGAAGCTCCATACTTCGTAAATAGCACAAACTTTAATTATGATAGCATCCTTCCAGTTGTAATCCAGGTGGGACATATAAGAATTTCTGGCATTACTGGCAGTTACATCAATATAAAATCAAGTATTAATGCTTATTGAATCAGTTTAGCTAAAATTATGTTTACACTGTATCTGGTTTCACTGGTTAATGAACTGCAGCAAATACATGCCACAACAGTTATGTTATGCAATTTGAGTGGTGTGACTACAAGGCCAGCAGTGGGATCTTATGTTGAAGTACTGGGAGGTTTCTCAGTTCTTCCTCTTCTACTGACAAGGTGTGACTGATGCATTATCACACAAACATGGATTGATGTCGATCTTTTCCAGTGTTATACTAGTGACTAAAAAAATAGTCATTAGTTACAGTTACTAGTCCCCTCATTGAAGAGTAACTAAAATATTACTGATTCTTTTCACTGAAAAGTAATGTGTTACTGTGATCAGTAACCTTGTGTTACTTCTGAATGTTTAGTCTGAAAGCTGCCGTTGGTAATAGGACTGTCTGATATGAGAAAATAATGGAGCCTTTTTTTTAATTACACTTTGAATTATATAATCAACAAATAAATTCTGTGTATTTAGAACCACAAATTTCCAGATAAGTATGTAACTAAATATACAATATTAATGTATAAAATGTAAAAAGCAAAATAAACCCCAAAATAAACAGCCAGCAAAATAAACCCCAGATAAATTTTATTATTGTATTCTGGATTATTCTCTCTTGTTTAATGTTGTTATATGTGATTATATTACACTATCAAGATGAAAATAATGAGTCCATTTGAATTTCAGTAATTGTATTTACCACCAAAAGTAGTAGAACACGTATGTTACTCCCAGCATTTATCTTTTCATCTCATCCTCAGAAAGAAAGCAAGTGACTATTTTACAGACTTTCTTTAACTATTATGTTTTTTTTTTAAACATTTTACAGCCTGTTTTGGTAACAAAGTGCTCAATTAACCTCTTAACAGTAAGACAAATTAAAATTGTAGAGAAAATCCTAGAGAGCAAATGACAGAGAGAAATCAGGAGTGGCTTGAATGAAAGTACAACGGCGGACAGAGAGAGAGAGATGGGGGGGGTGAGAGGGAATGAGGGGGAGAGAGAGAGAGAGAGAGGGAGAGAGAGGGAGAGAGAGAAGAGAGACAGAGAGAGGGGGGCAATGGATGTATGAGAGCGATAGGGGCTGAGAGAGGGAGGGACTTAGAGGGAAAAAGAGAGAGAGAGCTGAGAGGATACACAGAAGAGGAGGGAAAAGAGGGAAAAGGGCAGATGGAGCAGGCTTTTAGTTCAACAGGGTGAACTAACGGAGAGAGAGAAATCGCCACGGAGAGAGTAACGTGAAATACTTGGACTTGGTCTACTCAGCGGCAGCTCGGAGGGACACTGAGAGGCTTGTGAGAGGTAACTGCTCTGCTTTTCACTCCTAACACTGCTTTTGGATGAGAAAACGAACCAAAGGGCACTGACTCCACGCCAGAATTTTCACATGAAGTCTGAATGGCACTTGCCAGTCTCTGCGTTTCATGTGTTGCCAGATATCAAGGTTACTCCTGAGTATTTCACTTGAAAGGTGGGACATTAAGCTGGAGGGGGTTGGGGAGCTTCTAGGCTCTCTTAAATCAATTAAAGAAGTGTCAGCTACAGGAGAGGAGCTGCAATCAGGACATGTTGTGCATTCCTAAACAGGAAAGCCTGCTCACTTTCTGTGGCAGAACATGCCTGTGGTTTAAGCCCTTTGATCGGTGTATTATGATGTGATGCGAAGCCTGGCTGCAGTTGTTTTCTCAGGAAGTTCGGTGTCCTTTAAGCTGGCTACAGGACTTGTTAATAGGGTTAGCGGACAGGAGAGGCTAGAATTTAGTTTGCATGTTGGTTGGTGAACAACATGCAAAGCTCTGCCAGTTCAAAATGAAAATAAACGTGTAACAGCACTCCTTTAAAGATACATTTACAAGTTGATTGTTGGTCTTTCACAACTCAACTGTGACCTGGGCTGAGTGGCAGAGAAATGTTGCTCTTTAAGCTTATACAGTATGTCATTAAAATATCAGGAATTTTTGTCAGTAATCATTTGTATTTCCCAGTGAGGTAATACAGATTCCTTAATATTAATGTTTTTTCTTTCCTTTTTTTATTCCATAGTCATTTATGTTGCAACATTATCTGTGTGGTCATCCTACTTTGCAAAAGTAGAAGGGTGCAATTTATCAGATTGCATCGCAATACATTCAATTATTTCTGTAGATTATATTACACTGATGGTTGCGGCGGTTGCATAGGTTTTTTTTTTTTTTTAATGACTCACCTACTGAATGGAGAATGTACTCTCTCCACAGAAACAGTGAGATTGTTAAGAGTCCTTGTACCTTTCACATTATTTCCGAGAAGAGAACAATGTTGGTGTGCTTTGTAAAGGATGGGATGTAGTGTAATGTCTTTATGTATCTGACTAATTGCTAAGAATGAGTAGCAGTCTAGATATACTGATACAACAAGGAGCACAGTGAATGGGTCGGAGGCTAGGCTTAGACATACAGTCAAGAATGACAGAGTTCTCAGTACTGTGAACAGCAGCTGATGAGAAGTAAAGATACAGCAGTTTGAATGACAACATTTTTGCTTCGCTTTTGACAGCTGAGTCAGAGGTGTTGCTTGCACTGACATGCACTGCAAGAAGTTGTAAACACAACATATGAGGCTGATGTGTGTTGGAAAACAGCCATCTATTTACCCATCCAGCAGACACAGAGCTGCTTAGAGTGAGAAGTCATTTTGAGTCACTTATGTGTCAACATGATGATGATTATATTGACTTTTAGCTGTGGTTTGGTCTCCACCAACTCCAAGGAATCACATAACTTTTAGCTTCTAAATCCTCCACTATGTTCACTGGCCAGTTGCAGTTACATTATCTGTCTGGTGCTTGGTGCTGCTCAGGTAGTGTACAGCGGGTTTATCACAGCTTTGTCAGTGAAAACAGCTGCTTCTGGCAGCATATGTTGAGCCTAACGCCAACGTTTTCAGTGTCGCAAAGGTTCCAGCTATAAACAGCTCCACCCTCCACCCTGATTCTCTTCCTGACAATACTCTCTATGAGCGATATGGATTCTCAGCTGAGGGAATACATTATATATGCAAACTTGCTGAGCCATAGGTTAATGTCACTGAATGAAGCAGTATAATTACAGCAGCACAGACTATGTGTCTCATTGTACTTTTTTGCCAATAGAAACCTTTATGCATTCCGTTGGTGATGCAGAAAATCAGTTTTTTCGTGTTTGCTTCAGGTAATACTCACACATTAGATTTTACTCAGTAGACCATCCACAAACTGAAATCTCTAGGATTTTCTCTACTGAAAGCAACTATAGACCACTTTGGATTATGTTCTTATGCCCGGTCCTGATTTGCTGCTAAGTCTGTTTTACATCGCTAGTACTGTAGCTAATAGAACACCTATTAGAAAATGTATTAGCCTATTGGTATTTGGAAGATAATATTCAATCCATAACATTAATTACACTTTGATTTGGCCAAAAACTAAAGTGATTCCTACGTATCCTCAATTAGGGGACAGTGTCTACAATTCTAGAGTATAATGTTTAAATCTGGTGTATCTAGTTTAAAGTTAGAGAGCTCTCTACAGTGTATAGTGGTTAATTAGAAATAAACATGAGGCACTGAGAGTGCCTTTTTTCTTTTTTGAATTTAACAAATATTTGTTTGTTCAGCTTTAAGTTGGTGACCTAAAATGTGTAAATATTGGACTCAAGTCTGCTCACCTCAGCATGCATTAATCTACAAATCTTCCTCAAATCTTTAAAAATCACACACAAATAACAATATAATCAAAGAAAATGGAAACTTTATTTCAATACCAGCCTCTGGCTTTCGATTAATGAGGAAAACAGTTATAGGCCCACTGTTAAATGACACGGGATGATCTCTCTACACCAGGCATCTCAAACCGGTTCCATAAAGGGCCGCGTGGCTGCAAGTTTTCATTCCAACCAAGGAGGAACACACCTGGCTGGAATCAATTAATCAGCTGATCTCAGTCTTCAGCTGATAACTAAGGGATCCCTTGATGTTGATTGGTTGGCCTGATGTGCTCCTCCTGGGTTGGAATGAAAACCTGCAGCCACGCGGCCCTTTATGGAACCGGTTTGAGATGCCTGCTCTACACGCTCTGAGAGGAAGTGTCTATAAACCGAAAACAACTTAGATAAGTCTGATTTGTCTAAGTTACCAACTCCCTTACTTATAGTAAGAGCAGTATTCCTTGTCTTACCATAGTCATTTAGTAATGAGAGGACATTTTTTGTGATCTAAAGATGGAGCTTTATGCTTGGATCAGAAGGAAAAAAGCCCTGCAACACACTTGTAGTTTATTTCTTGATATGTTAATATACTTTAGGTGTGACTTAAGACCTCTGATTTGGGAACAGAAATGTTCAATTAACAATTCTGTTGAAAAGCAGTCATGAGACACTTACACAGCCACATTCACACTGTCAGTAATCTGATGTGGGCAACGAAACACTAAAAATCCCAAGGGGAACGAGGTTGTCGATAATGAGAATGTTTTGGGATACGCTGATGCCAGCACCCAGCTGGATTAAAACAGAGACTGTCACTTGCTTGATTAGAGTTTATATAATAAGTCAATCAGAAGCAAATCAATTGCCAACAATTCTTACAATTGTTTATGTAATTTATCAAGCAATAATACCAAACTTCAAAGTTTCTCTGACTTGCTACTTTTCTCTGTTTTGTATAATTTTGTATCAATACAACTCATGAAGGAATTAAGATTTTATAGCATTTTTAAATGAACACTCATTAAATGATGCTCCATAAATCCATTGCCCAGGTTCTTGCTGGGAGGCCTCCCTTCTTACCATCTTCTGGAATGCTCCAGTATACCTTTCCATTCTATTTCTTTCTGAATTTGGTGTGGTTCAGTATAGATGCTACTGCCTCAGCCTGATGATACTGGAAACACAGTTACACCTGTGACAAACAGGGTTGGCTGCTGCACATTGAGGAAAGGTGCCTTGCCTGAAAAGTGCTGAATATGATATCAGGAGTGCGGGCTGGACACGCCAAAGATGCACAACTCATTTTTCTCTTGGAGAAATGGAAACTCCTCCATGTATAGTTAGAATCTATCAAGTGGCTGCACGCTGATTTCTAATAGCTTTTGGGTCTTAGCACATTTTAGTATTGGAGGACTTTCCTCAAACTAAAGTCCTACATTAGATGAACCTGCTTTGAGAGAAGATTCTGCCCAGTATACATGTTTGTGGTCATGGATGCATATTGGTCTAAAATAAACTTCATGAATACTAAATGCATTCTTGTATTTATATGGTATGTGCATAAAGTATGAGGGCTTCTAACATTCCAGCCATGCATGATTGTTGAACATGTCATTTCAAAACCACAGGCATTACATCAGCTCAAAGCTGTAACATTTCTTTTGTTAGTATAGCTTAAACTGATGTTGTAATTTTGCCTTACAGGGTTCGCTGAGTTTGTTAAGTTGCCATGGAGATGGATCTATTGACATAAGATCTCGGTAGCAAAATTTTAGGACTTCTTGTTTGAGTTACCTAAAAACATGTTGCTAATAAGTAGACATTGGGATTGTTTAGCAAAGTATTATTTCCTAGGTCAAGAATGCACTTTGATCGTTAACATGCACTCACAATGGGGAGTGTGTCAGCTGTCTTGAGTAATGACTCATATATCATTGTGGTAAATGGCATACAGTGGTTTAAGGGTAGTGGCATCCACATGAGCATACAGAATATGTCCATAGTGGACATATTACAGGGGATTTTATAATGTTATATTCTGTTTACAAAGGTAAATGTATAGTTTTAAGCTGCTCAGTGTGAGCATTGGGACCAATGTGCTACATATCATATCATTCAGTATCACTACGTATTTGTGATACTACACGAAATTTAACTTGAGAGAATGGATCAAAGTAGGAAGTAGGATTTAAGATTCCTGCTATTGGGAGATGAATGCATGTTTTGTTGGAGTGTGGAACTAGAAGTTATCAGACCTATCCAAGGCCGACAAGATGGTATCATCAGCATAGAAATGGACCTAACAATTCTTAGTTGGAAAACAAGCATTATTTTTTCCATAGAGTTAAAAGTAATGTTGACACTTGGACTTGATTTAAAACCACTGGCAACTGCAGCCTGAACCTACCAGGAACATATGGTTGACAGCTTGTTTTTGGTTTTTGTTGGGCTTTTTTTGGCCCAGAAGCATAACTGAGGTTGACCACAGGTTCACTGTCGGTGTTTCAGTTCATCACAAAGGTATTGGATCAAATTCTTCCACAAAAAACTTGGGAAACAATTTTTTCATGGATCTGGCATCGTATATTGGGGCATTATCAGGCTGAAACAAGACACGAACCACAGCTTGAAGAACAGTATTGTCTAAAATAACACTGTACCCAGTACACAAAGTAACTGCACTAAAATTGCAGATTTCTTGGACTGTTAGTGTCTGAGGCTGTTTACTGTTTTTCCAGACGGTGTTAACTCAACTTATTTAACCACCTGTTTCCATGCTCTTTTCAGATGTATGCCTTTACACAAAGCTCTGGTTTACAGGTGAAATAATTTACATACAGGAGAGTCAGCAATGCAACATCATCAACCACATAACTACAACAACCACAGCGTACACAACCCACACACACCACTTCACCACCTCACCATCTGGAATGGACGCAGAGCAGGCAGAAATAATCATTCAAGCTGTCCAAGCAATTCAAGTTTTCTGAGGCAGATTTAGAAGCCTGCAACAAATATATCACATTTAAATATGAAGAAGAAAATACATTAGCCCTGGCTTCAGCCTGGGCTTTAATATCACTGCTACCACAAGGTTGTGTGGATCCTGGTGATGAGTTCATGGTGCAATGACCAGAAAATCTGATGTTTATTTACATCAAAGTCACACTAGCAGATATCCTAAAATAAAGGTGGCACAAAACTCTGATAATATCTCCCTGTGATTTCACGTTTCCAAGTTCATCATCACATATAAAGTATGCACTGTTTTGACACTACACTCTTTATTGTAAAGATTCTGGTCACGGCTGACTTCAGGCCCCAGTGGACCTGCCAGATATGAACAGCAGTGATGCTGCTGCTAATTCAGCAGTGTTTGCCCTGAGCATCAGGGACACAGAGATGGTTATTCATAATGGAATTAATTTTGTTAAACAAAGACAATTCAGCCTTGCTAATAATAACCCAGTGTCACCTAAAGCTCTTATTCACCTTCAGCAGCAGACTTTCAGGACTCTGTCAGAGGAAGCAGTCAGACCTGCTAAAGCTCTGCTGTTTGACTGGGACTTCAGCTGTGGCTACAGAAAACAACTGGGCCAGCAACTGGGAAAACTAAGGCTGACATAGAGAGATGACCTGCATCATCCAGCCACCCTCCCATACCCCCAAAATGCACTGCCTGGAAGTCTCCAAACACACATTTCATTTAATTCCACTCCACTTATTATTGATGTTGTAGAATGTTCCTTACCATGACACTGGTGAGCAACGAATGCATGCAAATTCTAAAGAGAATGTATAATTGAAAAACAAATGGCCCTGTAATGTAATGTAGTAAAGTTTTATTCACTTTACTTTTAATTACGTTTGCCGCACACACACACACACACACGCACACACACACGTCATTCATTATTCACTCCTCTACTGCCAACCATCAGTGTGCTCAGTATGTTCGAAATTATATTAATATTTCTTCTGCCTCTCTGTCAACATTGCTACAACCCATTCCAAGTTTTTTTTATTGACACAAACAGATAAAACATTATGTCCAAACAATATACAAAAAATCCTATGTACACTAAACTCATTTGTTGAAACATTAAAGGTGATTAAAAAAAAAAATCCCATCATGCAGTGAATCGAAACGTGCAGGTGCTCCAATAGTACAAGGCAAACATGTAAAATAAAACTGTTCTTTCATCAGTGACCACTAGTGAATTATTTGGTGGTATTAATAATGATTAAGGCAAAAATAATGCTATTTATGTTAATCAGCAATAGAATGAACATACTCTAAACTCTGCATGCAGCTTGAACTTCACTATAGCTGCAACAAATATGAAATGTCAAGTTAATGTGATCTGTCTGCTGTGGAAGTAATATTTGACAATTCTTCATTGCATACAGAAATTAAATTTGTTCAAGCAAGTAATTTGCCATTTTCAGTCAGTCTGTTAAGCTGACATTGGTTCTTATTTTGTTAGTGTTCAGAGGCTGCTGGTCCGAGCCTTCTGTAACAGCAAAGCAATGTTAGATCTAGTGAAAAAGTCAATGATAACTTCAAGTTTCTTCTTGTTTCTTCATTATCTAAGATAAACGTGATGACTTGGTTGACTTGGTTCTCTTTCCTTGTTAATTCAAGAACATGCACATGTGATCATCAAGCATGCCATGATGATGCTTCGTCTTGCTTAGAAACCTGGCTTGCTTTTCTCTCACTAAAGCGTACACTGAAGGGAGTACTGCCTGTAACGGGCAGGTTAAGGTTAGGTGTAGTAGGCCTCACCCCAAGTAGGGATTTCACCCCAGTGATGCACAGAGATTTAGATATTAAGGGCACCTTTAAGCAAGCCTCACATTCAAACAAAGCAGCTGATGAGAAAGCAACCTCAAAAACATTCAGTTTGGTAAAGATCATAATTGGTGGATAAGATGACAGTTAAATTGTTTAAGTGCTTTGTCGTCTTTTTTACATAGAAACAAAACAAGTGAGGTTCAGGCATTTCTATCAGCAGTGAAGATGGATATGTATGACTGTCACAATGCCTCACTATCCATTAATCAAGCTGAATAGACTGCCTGTCTTCCCTAGATCCCAAAATAGCCATAAATGTTGTTTTGTCGTAATTAACGAGCATACTGTATTCATCGCAGTATTCCTCTGAATATTTCAGTTTCTCTGTCAGCCATTCTCTTGATGTTTCCAGGATAACACTGTCACCCATCAGCATTAGGACATGGAGCCATTTCAAGAATCCATTGTCTCCACATTGATCATTAATCTTTCTAATAAGCATGTCAGCAGATATCATAAACAGGAACACATATGTCACAGTATGTTCAATGCAGCCTCTTTTGGAAAGGTTTATACCCGACCATCAATCTGTTGTTCAACACATAGGCATAAAACTTTGTTGTACTGATGATCACACTTATCCCCCAAGGATCTATGATCTATGAACAATCTAGCAGGGGCCTGGCTCATTGGAGAGCCAGTGACAAAGATGAAATTTACCAATGTGCATAAAAATATTAACCATTCACACCCCCATCAGGGCCCGCTCCCTTTCCTGCCTTTAGCTGGTGGTCAATAAAATGTTGAACTTCTGCTGTTGGGATAGGGTCATCTAACAGTGGCGTATTCACATTATATCCCTCCATCCGCAGTGGGTTTTCTCCTGCATCAGCTGGGGCTGCACCATTACCATCAGTGAATAGAGCTTCCAGCCACCAGGATAATGCTTTGTTATTTTGCAGACTCGTCAAGTTGATTTCTTTTTATTACATTGTATTTATTTATTTCTTTTTTGCCTTGATACGTTGCAAAGAAGTACATATCTAACCAGCATTCTAAACTAAAGCACTGACGACCGTAATGTTGCACAATATGATAACAATAGAATTACAAAATATTTTTACATGAAAATCACACAGAAATTATTTAGTAAGAAATATGCGGTGGACCAGTTTACCAAGCATACATTCATACAACGAGGCACAAATCAATATTTTCAACCACGAGTCTATCTCATTCATGTGAATAATTATTCCATTTACTGTATATGTTTCACACTGATGCTGTGTTGGTAAATTTCAGGATGACATTTCTTTGCTGGCTGGAAATAGCCTAACCAGACAACCGTAGCCATAGAATTATTCTTACTTTACCTTTTTGGGTTAATATGTGGAAGCAGGCTGAGTATCACTTATTGTTTGGAAGTTTATCTCTGATAGAACAGTTAAGTGGATCCCCTGAAGCTCTGTCCTGTCTGCCGGTTGATTCATCACAGAGCAGTGTCATACTGTCAAATCAGAACGACACGCACGTTGCTTGATCTGAAATGTCTCGAGTCAGTCTGTGCGGTGAGAAGTGACAGCTCATCACAATTAATGTGGATATAGGGTCAGTCTTCAGTGTCACCTGTTTTCATTTACAGGAGCTAAATAACGCTGTATTTATTCTGCCGGTCTAGTCCTGACTTTGCAAATGTTTCATTCACCACTTCCTGTAAACATCTCTGCTGACTTCATTATTTCAGCATCCATCTGTATATGTTTGGGGTTTTCATATGTTTTAAATTTGCAGCCAACTTGCATGTTTTTCTTGGCTGTGTGCATCACGTCGTTGTTGAAAGGTGAATCCTCACAGCCTGGCAGCAGGAACAAATCAACCAACCAACATGATGACATTCCCACTGCATTTATTTCAGGACTTCGAACCCCATCAATAGCTATTTGTACAACGTGTTGGAGACATAAAATGAAGCATAATTTCACCCCCAGCGTAATAATGCAGGACAAACTAGTTCAATTTTACAGTTTCACTGTGAAAACCTGGCTCATTGGGTCACATAAAGACTGCACTCGTGCAGTGATATTTTGGACTAGCAATATTAAGCCTTACTGTCTGAGCTAACAAGTGGGTGCTGCAGGCTCTGTCCAACTTCAAACACACACTGGTTGAGTTGCAATCAAGTCTGCTGTAGGGTGTATATCTAGACCAGCAACTGCAGCCATTAACACAATGGAGGAGCTCCATTGATTTGCAAGTTGTGGTTTGTTAGAAAAGTAGTTGAGTCCCACATGACCTTACAAACATAGGAGTGATTATCATCTGCAAAGAATGAGGTTGGCAGATTTTACATTTGAGAAAACGTCACTGGAGTTGGATAAGTATCAGGTATGTTAGCTAAAACCCTGATCCTTTAGGTGTCATAATCAATATTTGGTCTGATCAGTGCATCCATGATTTTTACTGATTTTTTGCAGATTAAACCTAGTGGTGATTCAGGTTGCAGACAGTCTGACCAAGTCCAAGCAGGAATTTAAGTTCTTTCACAGCTACTAGTTATGGTTTAGCATATTTTCCTGTGTTTGTGATAATTTTGTGCTGTGTCAAGTTAGGGTTTGGGGTTTGTTGTTGTTTTTTTAAACTCTCAAGAGGCCTTTTCCCATTGAGGTGGGTCACTGTCCATTGCCCCAGGCTAAAAGTCCCAGGCTAAAAGGAGGCGTTCCTGTTGGTATCGCCACATTAACTTCTCAACTGCAGTTTATCTGGAATGTTTTTGAAGAGATATCTGGACTTCATAGCTCCAATTTTTTTTTGCTGTGGCATGTTGTGAAATTCAATAGTAAATACATTAATTTGCCAGATGAACTTTAATTAAGTTGTATATATATATATATATATATATATATAGAATATCCAAATTGAGGGTCTGAATATGTACTGTATGTACAAGAGGTGTTTTTTCTTGTGTTGAACTTCCAAACCTACAGTGCAGATTGAAGGCCTGAAAAAATCAATATTAAATTAAGGCTGCAACACCATGAATGTGAAAAAAAGCAGACCATGAATAAGTAAATGAAAAAATTCTATCTATATTTCCTGCCAAATTGGTCTTGCTATTGTGATAGATGGAAACGAATGAGAGTAATACATTGGCAGCATGAAGAGTTTCTCTCTGGCTCCAACTGGGGCAGCTCGCCTTGTTCCACCTCAGTGGAAGATTGATGACTTCTGGGTTCTGGGATTTGCACCTGTTTCCACTCCTCTGTCTCCCCTCCTGTCCTTCCCTCTGCATGCTCTACTCTCTCTCCTTCTGTTCAGTCGCTTTATTGTCATTATTAAAAATGAATGAGAAATGACGTTATTAGTGTAATGTATCAAAATAGATTTTTCACATTTGAAGACAGAGTGATTCTACATACAGGCTTCCCATGTCTCATCAGCAGACCTGGTGCACATAGACTGAACATGGACTATGATGGCTGTGCCAGTATGACGAGGTTATGTACAGTGGCATAAGTTGTGCAGGCTATTATGACGGGCCCCTGAGCTCCTCAGTTAAGAAGCACAAACATACACACACTTAGATTTTAATTTTTTTTTTACCGCATTCACCAGACCCATCATGAGAGCAAACCCACCTCCCCGACCAACAAAAATACATGTTAATCAACACCTGCAGAAAATCACCAACTTTCTGCATCACAGCAGCACAAATATCAGCAGGACTGTCAGGATCACGCTGCGATCTGCTTCCTGCTCTGCAACAGGCTGATCCTGCTACTGGAGCAGATCCTGTCAGAGTGCTGCTGTTCCTCCCCCCCACACACTGATGGGATTTAATATCCACACAAATTGTTACAAATTTGCTCTGAATTGTTGAACAACAGCAAAACAAGAAATCCTTCATCTGAGACATTAAGTCGCCTCTTCTTCTCTCTTCTCCCCTCATTTTGTAGCGGTGAACTTTAACAGAGCATTAGTCCACATGTGGAGGTCCATACCGTCTGTTTTTAGCTGCTGTTTGGCTGCACTGTGGAGAAAAGTTAACAGTTTCGGGATTTAAACAGTGCCCATAAGTACATTGAAAAAGGTGCTGCTCACCAGAATCAGTCCTCTGTTCATACTGGACGTCACAAATTCATACCTAAAGCACTTCCAATGTAAGTGATGGGGCACAAAGTAGAAAACCCTCCACAGTCTGAGTTAATCAGATAAAGAGGATAGCTTCCAAAGTTTCTGTCTCTTTAGTACAAAGTCTCTTTGTGATCTCCAGTGAAACATAGAGGGACGTTCATAGAGTGAAATCTGGACTGAAAACACAGTGACTTTGGAAGGTAACCACTTGATTTGACTAACTTAGACGTCACAAGTCTCACATGAGCTTCAAATAAACTTTGGGATGTATTTTTGTCCCACGTCATTAACGTCCAGTGTGCAGACGAGACATTTATATTTACATATTACAGCAAGTTTCACTATTCATGCAGTCACCTGAATATTGTTTCTAAAAAAATGTCAGCATGAAGTGTATGAGTGCTTTAACACTCATACACTTCATGCATTTAACACGTCAAAAAACGACTGTTATATATGTTGAATTGTATATTGACAACACCAATCCCAGGACACAGGAAGATTGGTAACAGGTGATAGTATCATGATTGGGTATGAAAGGATCATCCTCAAAAGGCTCAGTGGTTCACAGCGAGGATGGAGCGAGGTTCAACACTTTGTACACACATGATTATTGAAAGGAGATTACTACAAGAGCTCAGGAACACTGTTGTCGGTAAACACAATTTGTTTGTACAAGACTGCATTCTCTTTTTCATTATGCTGCACACAGCATCTCATTTTACATTCAGGCTTCTACATTATCCCAGATGTTTCCAGTAATGTTCAGACCAGACCCAGAGAAATCCATGATTTTATTCAAGGTGATGGTGTGTTTCATTTGGTCGCCTGTCAATGGCAACACAGGAAACCAGATGATACGTCAGAGAATGAGGAAGGAAGTCGGCAGACTCAGCTAAACATAATGTGAATAAGACTTTTGTCCACGAACATGATTCCTGCCTGAGTCACTTCAGATGGTAGTTGTTCAACAATAAAGACAACAGCTCCCATGATCCCATGCTATTGGAGATATTGAGAAAACTGTGACTTGTTTCACTGGAACCACTTTATCCACCACGGCAACTCCGGTCAGAGAGTAGACACAGACACAGTGAACAGTTCAGGTTCTTTATATAGGATTAAATGGTTGCAGCATTACAGGTAAATCTTCAGTCTACTGAACTGACTTTTAGGATAACGTAGGATGTAGAATGGTTTCTGTAAAACAGAATAAAATATTCAAATAATATTTACTATATTGAAATGCTGAATGCACTGTGCTTACTCCTCCAGCAATCACATACAAGTGCTATGTAAACAGAAATGGCTAACAAAATAGCTGAGTTGGTTTTACACATATGCACAAAATGTTAATAAGCGATACAACACAGCTAGCTGGCTAGCATTAACTCCACTGGTTAGCGAACCAAATAAACACATAGCAATAGCTTAGACAATGACTTTGAAAATATACATCAGCCTCAGCAACTTAACAGAACATAATATGGGCTTCACATAATATTTATCTCTCATAAACTACCAACAAATACATTCTTTTAAGCAATTAGTAACTTACTTTCTTCATGAACGCACTCTGTGGGATGAGAAGCAGCCTCAGTGCAGCATGTGCTCGTTAACTCCACACACACACACAGGGTAAACATTATTAGGTCCCTACAGCACACCTGAGCTGTCCAAGAAGGTGCCTGACTAAAATAAACAATATAACACCCTGGTTTATTTAAATAAGACGGAATTTACAACACATGCCATTTCACAGCTTCATTCAACTACATCTTTTCTTTTTTAGCATTTTGACTGAGAGACTCACAGTGGCAGAGATTACATACTGTGTGTTTAAGCCAAATTCCCCCACCTTAATGCCTTTTTACTCAGTCAAGATTCAGATCCACTGTTATTTGGTCATGTTGGCTATTGGCTATTATTTTAATATTGTTTTTTTTTTCTGAATTTACTAGTAAACCATGACACACCACAATGTAAATCTACAACAGAACTATAACTCCTCCCAATGAATGGAACAAACTGATACATAATCATAGTCGTTGGTTTTATTATTTGTTTCTTGAGTGATTTAGTGATTAGTGGGTTTCGGTACCCTATTAAACACCTGTCCTCAATCACACACACACACACACACTGGCTGAAGGCTGTACTGGGTCATATTAGGCTTTATGACCATGACTAACTTGTCCTTGGACACAATCACTGTCAGCTCCAATCAGTTTTAAGTGAGTGAATTTTCACTGTTTATAGACAATCTTTTTTTTATTTATTTTCAGTGTTTGGATGGGTTTATGACAGCACACTGCATGTTCCATTTAACAATTTTAACAAGTTTGGTTTCCCTGGATTTTGGATTACTTGTTTGGGAAATAATGACCAATGTTGAAGTTCACACTTCACAAGAACTCGCTCAGAATTCATTTCACAGGTTAAAATGGTCGACCATGGTGTATGCCATAACATGTCCTCAGCTTTGAGTAATTATCAGTTTATGGTACAATAGCTATACTTCCCAAGGTCTTTCTCATTATACACACTACAGTGGTATGTTGAATAAGGTATTACTGTTGTTTTCTTCAAAACAAGTTAACCTCTACCAACAAGATACTTCATATCTGTTAACCTAAAAAACAAACAAACAAACAGACAGGTTTCCTCCCAGAATTGAAAATGAAATTCGAGTAATTTGATGTTACATCCAGCAAAGACTACATGCACAAATGTTTAACAGCACAGACTCGCAGATAACCTGCCATGATTGCTAGCCTCGACAAAATGATCAAAACTCACCTCTGAATCCATTTTCCTGTATGGCCATGCAAGCGACAGTGAGGAAACACTGCATCACCTTCATCATCTGCACGCTTCACATTCTTGTGTTTGTAAGCCTTCTGTCTGTTTTTATTTAGGACTTTTCCAGCCATCAGTTCTCCACGTTGACACTTCAAACTTGTAGAGCTGTTCATTTCTGCAAGGCTGCCCATTGTGGTTGGAGGTTGTGGCTACCTGGACATAAACTTCACCCAAGCTGACCTGATCGGTGATGATTTTTAGGTTAGTTTTGAATAAATCAATTTGGCCTCAGCTACTAGCTACAGATTAGCTGACAATTAGCTGACTTAGCATTCTAGCTACAATTAGCTGACTTAGCATTATAAGTAGATGCATATAGCATCTACATATCATCTCTGAAGGTAAAGAAACAGAGATTTCTTTTTCTCCCAATGTCAAAATTGTACAGATGACCTGCACGTAATAACAAATATGAAGACAGATAGCCCAAATGTGAATATAGTAAGTATCAATTGCCAGAATATAAATATATTTATTTAGATAAATATAGTAATGGCCCTTTTTTTTGGACAATGCCTAGACATAATATTAGAAAAAAAAAACATATTTAAAATCGTAATTTTTTGTTGTAATATTACAATTTTTTATTGAACTTGAACTAGGGCAAGGCTTCATGCTGTGACCCCATTGTGTTTTCCAGCTATAAGGAGCAGACACATCGTCTGTGTCTATTTGCAAAAAAGATATTCAGGCAGAAAAAAAAAACGCTCTACTTCAGTGTGTTCAAACATCTATTACTCAATAGGAGCTCTTACACTGATTCTGACTGCTGGGGATGAAACTTCAGAGTGTTACATTTCAAAGGAGACCAAAACCATGCATGTACTCAAAATGGTTCAAGAACAGCTTTCAATTTAGTTTGGGTATGCCTGGGATGGGCATTTTAGGCTCATTTTACAGGGATGGTAAGGGAACTTGTTCAAAGGGACAAAAAAGCTAAAACACACATTATATATGAATGGAGACTCTGAAATTTCCCCCTACCTGAAGAATTTCTGGAGGCTTTTGGTATTATGTATGTGCCAGTGCTTTCATTAAAACTTATAAAACTTAAAACTTAAAAAAGAGAGAGAGAGAGAGAGAGAGAGAAGAAATGTTTGTAACCAGTCACAGTTGCATGACCTAGCTTCATTAGACAGCAGCACATGCTGGCTTATAACCCAGCTTCAACATTGTTTTCTGGTAGATGAAGTGGACTGTGCCCTTCGGCCTCTCCTCTGTGTCTGTCTTCAGCTGCACCAGCTGTGCCGTCAGCTCCTGATAAGTCTCAGGAGTCAGCTCTTCAGGACTCTTTTTACACCGCTGAGGATACTTTCTACTCTGTATGGAGCAGCAGTTCATTTATTGTTTGTTTGTTTGTTTTTGAAGGAGGGTGACCTCTGAACACAAGCAGCTCCTTCTGAATTAACCTCGTCTTGGATTTATGATGGCTGACTGTTCCGAGGCAGCTTTAGCTTCATTTTCTTTTTGTAGGATGCTGACCTCTACTAGCTGTTCATCTTTATTATCATATATCAAACAAACATTCTTTGGGGAAAAGTGCACCATTGTCAGCTTGCAGACGCAGTAGCTACAGTAATTAGCTGCTCAGCTGCAGCACATTAAACAGGATGTACACGTACCTACAAATGTCACTTGGGTCCAGTTAGACGCTGGCATGGTCCTCACTCTTTAATTCCACTAACAACACTCTGTGTGCACATGCCACGTAGGCTACAACACAAGTTCATTTACTTTTGATCTCTATGACTTAACAGTGGCATGCAGCCTGCCAGCTGCTGTCCACCAATCAGCTGGCTGGAGAAAAATGTGCATTTTCTAATATTTCGTCCTTTTGTAGCCCTTCACCATGCAGGTCTCAGTGTCAACTTTTTTCAATGGAAAGTAGACAATGCCTGCCAGAAAAGTTGTAAGATCTTGCTAGATGAAAGTTGCTACTTGAAATAATTAAAACTGATGCTCATAATGTAAACATGTGGTATTGTTGAATTGTCAGTGAGAGTCCTGTGTTTCTTTGTCGATGAATAGCTGGCCTCGCAGATTAAATGCTGCTTCTTCTTGTTAGAGCAGGTATTTGGCCATTTTACTACAATACATGCCCTCACCCATGTCCCACAGGTGGTCTGCCCATCAGTGCCTGTTGTATGAAATGCCATAGTAACAGCAGCTGCTAATCCCTGCGTATTGGCTGCAAGGCACTTGTTTTGTTTCTCATGTGGTTTTCTAGGAGCCCGCTGTATGGGACACAACCAAAATATAGAATGGAATGAAATATGCAACAAAAATCTGCAAATTCTGGGAAGAACAGTACAACTGCATATCTTCTCACTTAAACACACATTCACAAACACACACATGCGTAGCACCATCCTCTGCCCTGTCTTAGCTAAAAAGTTATAAATTGCTACTGTGACCTGGTAGGCGGCTGCTGAGCCTGAATCACTGTGACGCTGTCTTGGTCTTTAAAGATCACTGCAGTGGAACTGGGCCTGGATACCCCTGCTGCTACAACCCTACTCAAACACACACATACACACACTGATGTCAGATGGCACAAACAGGTATTTGCCTTATAATGTCGCTTGTGAAGTGGTAAATAAAATGTACTATATAAGTATCTGAATATTAAACAAATATAGCATGATAAAAAAAAAATAGTAAAGGAAATATGCTGTATATACAAGCAGCATAATTACTTTACGGTACTTTAACAAAATATTTTTCTTTTTAAAGTGTTCATAGTTTTATGAAATAGTTTTATGCCTTTCTTAATTAGTCATAGACCCTCAAGTTGAAAGTCTATCATATGTAACATTATTGGGTCCCTCACGTCTGTAAAGTATTTGAATATAATATGGAATTTAAAGACATCTGAGGTTACATCTAATGTGTCCTGCAAACCCTGGGGTGGTAGAATTGTGATGTCCAACCATTTGGTCCAGGCAATAACTTCAAATGACATGAAACTTGGTTTGATCATGATCACCAGATGTTTTAAATTTCCACAAGGTTCTTAATGGTTTCTGTGACCTCCTTACCTTTCCTCACGTCAAAATTTCCAGGTCTCTGCCACCCTTACTTTCCCTCCATTTGCTTTGAATATTCATAATCCCCATAGTATGATTCCCTATGTTCTTGATGACCCTCTTTATGACCTTTTCTTTCTGCAAACCACAAATATCAAAATCTAATGTGCAGATTTTTGTGAACTTATATTAATGCTCCCCTGGAGAGGGGCCCTTTAATACAGTTTTTGACAGTCCAGGAGCTTTAGTGAATGGTGTCAACCACAGGCCATGATGCCAGCTTGGCAGATTTTACATTGTTAGTTTCATTACTGACGTAGAATGACACATTTTTAGTATGGTCTTCCTTCACCAACACCCCTCAGTATTAAAGAGTGTAACCAATGCAGCCTCTGAGGATAAACAGCAGAGGTTTACACACAACTGTACAATGCTGTAGTTTTTACACAGAAATGTCTGTCTTCAGAACAGAGGGGTGTATACTAGAGGGGCACACTTTGACAAACAAAGCCTCTGTGAAAACATACTTTACTGTTGTTTTCTCTCACACACTACTGAGATAATACATTATACATTCAAATAATTCTCATTCTTTTTATTTGAAGAACTCACATGCCATTTGCATTTCTATATTACATTTCACTTGTGTGTGCAGTTCATGTATAATAAAGTGTGTAAGGGCAGGTATTTCATCATGGACCACATGGCTAGTTAAACTCCACAGGTTCTCAATCAACCTGCAAGAAAAATCTTTTTAAAAAATCCACAAGAAAAATTTGGATTTACTGTTTGTTTTTGTGCACTGGCTTCAGCACTTGTTGCTTTTGTTCAGGGAGCAAGAAAATGCCCGAACAGGGAGACCAAAAATTAGAGCGGTGTGAGATGAAACGCAGCAGTCTGCCAGTGGGCATCTTATCACAGCGGTTCACATCCGGTGAGTCAATCATGATAACACGCTCCTGATTGGCTAATTCCACAGAGTTTCTCTGTGAATGTCTCAAAAGACAGGAGGACTACAGGATCAGATTAGTGTCACTATTAATGAACGCATACAGAAGGATTCATAGATGTGTTTTGCGATTAATATTTATTGATGGAAAAATATTATTTAATGCACACAAAATACTTACTCTATATTTAATGTAAAAAAAACACTTTTAAAATAACAGGGTTCACAAATATATTTAAGATGCACACATGTGCATTTCTTCCTTTAAATAAATGTAATAGAAATCAACAAATAGATGTATTTTCAATTTTCATCACAAACATATTTTCATGTTGTTATATTTATGAACAGACTGTTGAATTTGCATTTAAAAACTGTCTGTCACGTGAACTCATCATGACTCTAATAAGTCTGCTTCCAGACCTCAAACTGAGTGTCCACAGTGAGTGAAGTGCAGGAGGTCTGGTATTGTGCTCATTGACAACCATCAGAGCTTTATTGATTGAGAACAACATCTTACTGTGGCAGAGCCAGCAAAAATGTGATGAGATTGACTCAGCTGTACAGGTTGTTGTCAGCTCTCAGCATATTTCTCTGATCTTAAGGAAACTGCATATCGGAACTTCTACCACACTTCACAATGACAGAACATGACAGTAACGAAATGGATATGTCTCTTGCTATTGATGGTTAGGGTAAGGCAAATTAAAATAATAACATATTCTAGAGATTTTTAAAAAAGGCAAAGAGCAACAGTCCCTCCTGAGAAGATTCAGAGGTGTAAAGTGTATCACACTGGAGCAAAAGAGTGTGATAATATGTGGATACTTGTGGTGGGGAAAATTGTGCTTCCATTGATATATTCAGTTATGTACCTTGTCAAGGTTTTAATGTTGATATTGCACAATCAGGTCTTTTCATCTAATCTAAGACTCTGATTTGATGTGAACTGCGTTTGTTGAAATGCCACCAACACAGTGAAATGCCATCGCCTGGTTATGGCCTCCCTGCTGTTCCTGTAATATTTCCATTATTATTATTTCCTGTTTCAAACACTCAGCTACAAGGAAAGTTTCCAAATATGGGATGCTGCTCTGCTGTTCGGTGGGTGTCAGTTTTGATGTGTGATGGACAGGGTCATTCATTGGCTTGTTAGTGTTGAGTGGTGCATGGAATATTACAGGAGACACCTGTCCGTTTGGCTGAGAGTTTCCACCATAAAAAAGTCCAAGCAGCTTATTCCAAGTGGCAATTCTCACCAACATTCATGCTCCATCAGCGGAGTTCAGTAGGCAAACTGCCCCTCCTTTCTCCCTCCACCTCCACTGGATCAAGGGGACATCCCAGCACAGAGCTGGTCTTCTTAACCAGTCTGTTTAGTCTCTTCAGTAGATAACTGTATAGAAGTCAAAGAAGAGTCAGTAAAGGTCCTCAGGAGTGCCCCCTGCACTCCAAAAGATCTGAGTCACCTCAGCAGATACAGTCTACAGTTTGCACCTGCTGAAGTCTACCACCAGCTCTTTAGTTAACTCTGAATCGATCTGGAGGCAGTTCTGCTGGCTCTCATGGTGCACCCAGCCTTTTCCAGGTGACAGAGGGATCTGTGTCGGAGGTAGATGACAGCATCATCCACCCTGATGCCAGGCTGATAGACAAACTGTAGTAGGTCCATTGGTTGGCGATGGGCTCTCCAGGGTCTTCATTGGTTGTGATGTCAGTGCCAAAGCCTGTAGCTGTTGGAGTCCCCACAGGATGCTTTCCCACAGCTGTGGCACCCTTCGCATCTTCAGTCTGAGGTTAAAAATGTGCTCAACTAGACAAGCCTCGAGTGTTTCCCAGCTGAACCCCTGTCGTTAGCTGTGTGGTGAATGGAGTGCAGGAACAATCACTAATGGGACATACAGTAAATTGTATATTGGTATTTGAATTTACATGTAGCGGAGGACAAATTAGAGACCACAATGTCTACTTTGTACTCCACTCGACTTTGTGAAACAAAAGAACTGCACATTGATGTTTATTGCCAGGATTTTGTAGTGGACACATTAATAAAAAAAAAAAAAAGTGTTTTTAAAATGTACTTTCATTAGGGCATGGTTAGAGCAAAGTAAGTCACTTATTTTATCGGGGTGAGGTTGGAGATTTGTAGGTTTACCTGGGAAGGGTTAAATGAATACTGAAATCTTATAGTTGTCAAATGACCCATAGAGGATTGAAAGGTGGCTGCAAAAGTTTATTAGATTATTATGGAATTTTCACCACTGGAGAAATTAAGCAGTATAATGTACCAGAGTATTTCAGCATTTAGACCACAGGGCTAATCAATCACGAGTATCCAAGAATAGCTGAAAAACTGGGGCTGCAGAAGCTCACGGTTTAGCATTGTTGCCTCACATCGAGAAGATTTGAATCCACCGAGAACCCACCAGGAAAACGTCCACAGATTTGGACATGTTCAGGGTTTGAGGGGAACAGCTATGACAGGGCGCAGGGTTGACCATGTCGCTGTGGATGATCATGTTGTTTAAATGAAATTCAGCGTCCACAGTGATTGGTATGTGACAGGTGGGAATGATTGATTGAAGAAATATTTTATTAACTGATAAAATAGTAAAATAGTTAAAAAAAAAAATAGTAAAATATTAAATGCCATCAGCATGCTTTTTTTTTGAGCTGACAGAAGAAAAAAGTAATTCTACATACAGCAGCATCAAACAGCCTGGAATCCCTTTTATTTATGGTTTTCTTACATTTTATCATTTTTTAATGTGTCTTCAGTTAACTGTTAATCTAAATGGGGTCTTCACTTTCGGTTTGATGATGACAGCAAAACTCACCCCAGATCTGACATACATGACCGAGCACATCGCTGTTCAGATCTGCTGAGGCAGCCCCGGTTGGCACTGACAACTTCTTACAAATTCTTGTGTGCCGGTTTCAGAGGGGGGTGATATTCATGTCAAATCCATTTTGTTTGGTTTACGGTACAACACTGCTAAATTGATGGTACGCCCTGCAGTAAAAAAAAAAAAATAAAAAATGTACAAAAGGTTTAGCTCAAAACACAAAACACAATGCTTATTTGGTTTTGCAACACTGCTGCACATTTCTCAGCTCTCAATGGTGAACAAGTTATGGACTGGCCACAGGAATATATCACCGTCAGTGTAGCTGAAAATCAAGGCAGATGGCAAGAGTCATGTAACAGGCCACATGAGCACATATAACAGCACCATAGGCGTGGGCTAGCCCGTACGCCCAGTGTTGCTAGTGGTGGCAGCCAATCACATGGAGATATCAGTCAAAAGGCAATGCAACAGATTTAAACCTATAAACAAATGTTTAAAGTATTTAGACAGCATCTTTGTTTTACGATGCAACAATTTCACACACAACTAGACATTTTGACCATCTCGCCTACAGTTAAAAATATGTGCTGCAACATCAGCAATTGCGGTGTTGTCAATAGTACAGCATGCCTGAAAGCTCCAGGTCAATGAGTTCTCTAAGTAGGTTATCCACTCTGAAGTACCACTCCACTTACATTTCCCTTTCAAAATTATTTTAATGCTCTGTGAGGTTATGTGCCTGAGCTAAAGGCTCTCTGGAGAACACATCCACACACACACATCCACACACACACACACACACACACACAGAAGCCCTCCCGAGAGGCATTTTTACCATCTCTTGTTTCAGGGAGCACTGATCCATGACAGCCTGGTCATGTGATGGTGTAAGGGGCAGCGGAGCACAGAAATGTGCCTCTTGACCCAAAGAGGAATGTGGATTTTTGAAAAACATAACAACAATCTTCATGGACGCTCTAACACATTTTGTGTATTTGTGAATTAAAATTTGCTTTGTCGCTTCAAGCTCATACTGCTGTGCAACAGCAGACGACCTGCAATATACAGCGCCAACAACACTGACAGTGGTTTAGGACAGCTGAATAATAGAAGTGGACCAGCTTCATAACACCCACCTCCTCAACTGAAGCATTTCTGCTTCGGCTGAGAGGAGATTCATTTGTTTCCACTACGCTGGAAGCAAGTGAATTTCTTACCAAAACTGCAACTGAGTGCAGCAGTAGTTCGTCTAGGCTAAACAAAAGCAGAGCTGGCCTTAATGGTCAGGCCCTCTTACCTGCTGCCCCCTAACTATTGATAATTCAGACCCCTGATGAGTAAGCAGTTAAGCCTGATGCATTTTGAGAATCAACAATTTGCATTTTATTTGATTGTGGACATCACAACAAGTTATTTCTACTACAGTTTATGGAAAGAGGTTGGGGTGGTGGATGGGAGTTGAAGTTCTTGTTTTTATTACTCTAAATCATTGGTCCCCAACCCGTGGGCCGCGGGTCATTTGGTACTGGGCCGCACAGAAAGAAAAAATAATTTCCATTATTTTGTTTTTCCACATAATTTGAAAAACAGGTGGTGCCTGACAGTGCCAGTCTGCAGCCAGGTCCTCTTGACATGATTGAAAAGTGGATTTACGTTCATTATTATTATTGTTATTATTATTATTAAAGAGAAAATACCACAGTTTTTAATGCCGATCTTATCTTTTTATTTTGTTTTTATCTGCTACACCTTTAGACTGGGCCGTGAAAATATTGTCAGACATTAAACTGGGCCATGGTACAGAAAAGGTTGGGGACCACTGCTCTAAATAATGCCATAGATATTGCAGATATTATTGCAAAGATATTGCAAATATTCTTTCTTCTGGCATTGGATGAAAAATACAAAGAATATAATACAGAGTTCTGGAAAATTGTCTGATGCTGATGTTTTCATTTGGTGATTGGTTGTTTTAATAGAGGGTAAAATTCAAGGAAACCAGTGCAACCAAAACAAATTTATGGAAATTTGGAAAGTGGAAAAAACATGATTCATGTTTTTTCAACTAGAGTTCTGTTTAGGCACCTTGATATGGCTGGCTTAAAGCACATGGCTGGACGAAACCATGATCCCCTTACCTAATGAACACATCAGACAAATGTTACACTTCCAGGGTTGGAAAAAACAAAAAACAAAAAACAAAAGCATTGCAAGTGGACACGAGAATATTACAGTTCCTCCAAAACACAGAATGTGGTGTATGCAAAAGCAAATACAAATATTGGCGCAGAGCTGTCAGATATTTTATGCTTCATTATTATAGTTTCATGAGTGGACTGTACTTGTTTATACCACATGCAAGACAAAATAAGATAATCCTTAACTGATCTCCAGAGGAGAAATTTAGGTGTTCAGCACAAGGACAGAAATCAAGAAAAGCCAGCACATTAAATTGATCGGTATGGTCTGTTTTCTCCTCTGCTGTTGTCCAGTTGATGCAGAAATGTATGACTGTATTTAAAAAAAAAAAAAAAAAAAAAAAAAAAAGAACTAACTAACTATAACTATAATTTCCATCTGTCTTAATGAACTAATTTCAACATCCTGAGAAACTGTAGACAGACAGACTGATCCACATCCATCAATTAAGTTTCAGAGTCTAGACACATTAGGACTTTCTATGGACATGGTTGTCTAGTGCAAAGTCTATGGGGACTGGTCCCTCACTGTGTGTTTGTCTGTAGTGGAAATGTAATTGGTTATGGATGCATTATTCTTGACATCTGTGCTAAATCGTCAACAAGCACATGACATACGAGTGTGTCCTGACCATGAAAAACGATCAACAGTAACGCCAAAGCATTGCCAAGGCCCTTACATGTGTAATCTACAGGGACTCACATGAGCTGCACACTGCTGAGGAGTTATTCTGAGATGTTTGGTTAATATGGCTTCTGGTGAGTCATACACACACTGAATAACAGTAACCAACAGTTAACCCTGCAGTACTTCAGAGCATGTTGACAAATGAGGAATCATTCTGTCCTGAGGTGAGTGATGACATGTCAGTTTTGCCCTATTTTGTGATAAATTGTGTGGGACATTTCTTCTCAGTAGTGTGGAAGAAACAATAGATAAAACAGAGGACTTTTAGTACCAGAACTGATAAATACTGATGTTTTCAAAATTCATATTACTTCTCTGCATCATAACCGTTGACTTGATATTGACATATACAGGCTCATATATCACTGACATACACTGGAAATTGAAGCCAGTGAAGAAGTACCTTGCACCTGCATTCTTTCTAATTGTCACAGGCTGCAAAAAGAAGTCCAATTATGTGTCAGCATATGAGAAAATGATCCTACGTCTAACTTAATTTATTACCTCCGTTAACAGTTTATAGTCTCAATCACTCACTCTTCACTCTTCTTCAGTACAACATGAAAAACATTTTTTAAATGATGTCTCATTTCGAGTAAAATTGACGATAAAGCAGGGTATTCTTTAGGGTGTGTCTGTCTTGTGATTGACAACTTGGCCTGTCTTCAAATTTGCGGTCAGATCCAATGAGGATAGAGGTATCGCAATGCATTAACCTGACGTGTTACATGGTTTGTTACACAGAACCATCGGGGAAGTCATCCATGGAAACTGTTTGGAAAAGGACGGGCACTTACAAAAAAATGCCTGGTATGTGATTGGTTGAGCCCTGAACTACAACCAATTATATCATGAACCATATGAATTATTGGGAGAGTGAGAACAACTTTCCAGTGGACAAAAGCTTTCAGCGCTGTGCTTGGCTCTTCTTTCAATGAGAAAAATATTCTCCAGTTCTGATATATAGCAGCATCTACACTAACTTCTTTAGCAGCCAAAATCGTTCTTTTTCACCAAATAGTCACGCTGTCATCACACATAAACCATGCCCGTCCACAGCTGCCAGCAGTTCAAAATGGTTCTTATATGTATGGAACACTGATGATCTCTGGAACAATGCAATAAAATACAAGGCAATCTTATTCTATTCAAAATTATATGTATAATGAGGCTTTCAAAAAGTGCCCTAAGTAAGCAAACACCACTTCAACTTCTGCACGTGCGAGTACCATGCATCATCTAATCCACCAAGGCTGCCAACCTTGGATGCTAAAGTCTTTTTTCTAATCAGGTCCCTCTGATCTCTTTTGATCCTTGGTCCTTGGCCTGATGTGCTGGTGACTGAAGCAATGATAGCAGTCAGTGACAGCAGTCATTCACTCTGAGTAAACACTTAATACATTAATTATAGCAATGTAAATGAGGAGATGCTGTGTCAAGTTTTTACTTCGAGCATGCATCAGCTCAACGAGAGGGCACCAGGGGGTAGTTCATGTCCTCGTGTGACTTTTTTTCTTTACATTTTCTCCCACAAAATAGTTTCACTTTCACTATGCATGACTATGTTGCTACTGTCCAGTAATCTGGTGCCCCCCCCCCCCCCCCTTGCTGCAGCCCTGTGCCCTTTGCCTAACCCTAACCCTAAGCCTACCTGTCATGGGGATAGCCCAGCTGTCATGACGGAAAATAAGTGTGAAACTTTGTTCACCTGATAACATGTATACAGCCTGTTAATACTGTATACAAAAACAGTAATCTCGAGATGTTTTTATTTTGTCAAACTGCTGTTTCCAAGGTGAAGAACAAACTTTCATGCTCAAGATTTTTATCTCCATGTTTCCCTCCAGGTGTCTGAGCTGAGGACTGAGAACTGATGAGAAGACGAGGTTGTCATCGTGGTTCCTTTGCAGTCAAACTCCAAATGTGATCTGGATGTCACGAAACCAGACCAAAGACTTTTTACTGTCAACACTAACCCAAAGACAGTCCAGTCAACATCAAACCAGCAAAGCGCTCAGTGACTCCCTTCTCCAGCGTAATGATCTTCAGTAACTCTCACACCGCAGCGAGGACAGTGCATTGACACACTTTCCTCTCATCATCTTGGATTGGATTGGAATTTAAACACTTTGTCCAATGTTTACCTGCAGGGCGAATCCAGCTTTGGATGCATGTCCATTTCCAACCTGGAAATAGACAGCTTTTTGAACTTTTCACTACCTTTTTTAACAGCGATACTCCCTGATGATCACAAGGGAATATGTCACTCTGTTTCTGGTGGGCTCCTGTTTCCTGTTGGACTACAGTTCCCAAGTCCCCCTGCAGGCTCAGCTCCAGAGCAGAACTAAAGCTGGAGTGATGTCAGCCAGGGGAGGGACTGGAGGTACAGCTGTATGGTCACCTTCGGGGGAAGTGACGTCATTAGATGGCAGGATGAGGCTACGGAGACATGGGAGGTCGAGGATCCAACGTATTAAAAGAGGATGGGTATGGAACCAGTTCTTTGTCCTGGAGGAGTACATGGGATCTGATCCACAGTATGTTGGAAAGGTAAGTAAATATTGTTCCTATCTGACCCTTAAAGTTTTGAAATTTGCTTTTCTACCAAGTTCAACTGAAGAGCCCGTTCAAAAGGTCAGTAAAAAGAGAAGTACAATCATTAACATGACACACTATGCAAACTGTTTTGGATACGAACACATACCATTACCTGCAAAAAATGAAGAAGCACCTAATCTAGTGACAATTATCCAGCTCCGTAGTCATGACCAGGGGAGTTTATCCAGAGAGGAGGAGGAGGAGCAGTTAAGCAGTTATTACAGTGGGATCATAAATTGAAATTTAGGTAACTGTGGCACACAGTATATTCAAGAAATAAGGGCTGACAGCTGGTGTCAATGTGACAACCCTCTCCCTGCAGGATACTATATAAGCAGAGTCAGCCATTCTCTGTTTCTCCCCTTTGCTACGTTTGATTTCTCTTTTAGTAAATAAACTGAGTTACAACTTACCTGGGCAAGTGATGGAAAGGCCCTGTGCGCTGTGACCTTTCTTTTCAGCTGCTGTACAAACACGTCATGCTCTGTATCTTCCACAGCGTTGGAAAAGTGTGTGCTGGATTAATGCTTTGCCACCAAAGGTGTTAGAGCGAGGCCGGCAAGCAGATATGACTCTCATAAGCCCTTACGTGTCCACCTTGAAATGAACAACTCCTTTTTCAAACATAAGCAAACTGCTTTGTTTTCGCCATGATTTTTATCTTAACTTGCACTGAAAGCAGCTATGCAGTGGTAAGTAGGCTTCTGTTCCTCTGTGAAATATGTGGGCTGTACACTGAGTGACTGAGGGTGGGGGGGCTGCAATCTGGCATTTGCAAAAAGCACTTCCACTCAAAAAATGTGACCTATGATTAACAGTTAATTGGTTTTACAACTCAGCTGGCTGAGTTGAACTGTTCAAGTTTGGTGAAGCCATACTTTTCACAATAACCCCTGCTTGCATCCTTGCCTCTTTTAGCTGGTAGACTTATCTTTCATAAATCTGGGGGTCTCACAACAGACACATTTGAAAAAGAATGGTCAAAACTGAAGCAGCAGAGGCCAATATCAAACTCATAAAACAGTGGATCCTAATGCAGTCGATAAGTTAGATAAGTTAGACCCTCCCTGCCTGCTAAACACCCATTATATACTGTTTTCCCAGGCAGAGTAACACTGACCATGACTAGCATTTTCATATGTAAAATTGATGAAGTGGCCCTTTAAATGTGTGGTCATCTTGACGCTTTAAGCCGGGTTTCAGATAGCCTGATGATGTGAGCTCTGAGTTCAGCTTATAGAATGGCTTAAACCCGAGCTAACTGCTTACCAGTGCAGTAGGTGAGATGAATACAGTTGTTTTAGAGGAAGTAGAGGGCTATGTCATTTATCTTCTAGCATCAAAGCAACTTTTCAGAAACAAGTAGTGTCACTCTGGCTACTTTGTCCACTTCTTCTTACATTTACGGTTTTAACTTGTGCTAATATAGAATAACAGCTAAGAATGAATATAGTTTAAGTTAATTTACTGCATTTTGTTACAGTTTCTTTCTTTTCACGAAGCATCTTGACTGTCAGCGATTGCCGCAGATTCCCTATCTGTTTTCAGACCTTTTAAACCTCCCTTTATCTTAGACAATAGTGTTTGAGGGTGTGAGGGTCAAGGTGAGGGGGGAGTTCTGAAGCCTTTCACTCCTCTTTGTTGTCTGAGCCTCCTCTCTGAAGACTGTGCCTCCAGGATCGATGGCTGCACTGTTCAGTAATTGAAGACAACATCCAAGGGAAGGAAGTACATCTTGGAGATAAAACAATGGCCAAGAGGGAGTCACTCAGGGCGAACCTTAGACGAGATAGTACATCCACAATGACTTCAACTCTGAATTTAAAAGGGTGGTGAATGTGCATTGTGTGGCTTTTCAATAATATACCATCCTACACTGAGGGTTCTGACTCATTGTTTCAACATCAGACTTGTTTGGATGAGATTGTCCTGACTGTTCTCTGCAGCCTTACCTTGATTAATGTTCAATCCCAGCATTTTTTTTCTTTTTCTTTTACAGAAAAATGAAATTAAACATTGTCACCTATAAATACACATCTTTTCGTCCTGAGCTTGTCAGGCTGCACACAGCCACAACACGCTCCATCAGTCAGAGAGTAATGCTTAAAAACAACTAGTGCATATGTTGTTTGTCCATAGGGGCAAAAGTCTTACTAGCTGTTTTATGGTCACACTGGAAGACAATGGGCATAACGGCACAGATTTGCAGACAGTATCTTCAGGAAGAGATTTATAGAAACAGCTGTTTGAAGAATGAAAACAGAGAGCTGGAGAGAGACATTGAAACCCTGCTTAGTATTTCACCTCTGCATACATAGCCAGTCACTGTGTCAAGTGGGTGTGAATGTTGGATTGCTGGTTTCAGAAAGTTTTATAGAAATAACTGGACACAGCACCACAGTGGTGATGTCAGAAAGGTGTGTGGGGAGGTCTTCAGGATTACAGTTGGGTGGGCGTACCTGCCTGGCTGTTCCCACATAATGAATTCCACGGTCAAGGAGCTGGACTACTGATGGGACACAGGTCAAGTTGTCGTCTGCGTAGATCTTGTAGTTCTGACCTTCAGGAAGCGTGGGGGCAAGCTTCATCACGACATCACCTGACAATCCAAGTTCAGATGTGGCTCGTATTCTGTTAACGCTGCCTTGGTACACATCCAGGTCACAGAGCACGCCAGAGATTCCAGTTCTTACCCACACTCTGAAACCTCGTGGGTGTGGCCTGTCTCACATATCTCGTTTTATGCTGCTGAATTTCCTCTTGAAAGGCATCATCATCTCATCCACAGAGTTGTGCTCCTATGGTACCACCTGCTGGCTTTCCTCTCTGAATGAATCAAGCCATGGTCTGAGTTTCCAGAGTTTGTCTTTCTTTTCTGCCTCAGACGCTGTCAAGTTGTTTACAAAATGTAATGATGTCAACAGAAATTGGAATCTATTGCGCGGCATTACATCAGAAACAGGGGTGTACAGGGTGTCTGTCTCCCTAATACATACAGTCCAGACATTTCCATTAGGCCCATCATCAGGTACATGCCACCTCACTTTTTCAATTTCAACTCAGGAACAAAACTCAAAAAACAATTGCAGATTTTTTTTTTTTTTTTTTTTTTTTTTTTTTTAGTATAGCTAAAACTGATGTTGTAATTTTGCAACAGTGGGCCTTACAGGGCTAAAGAAAGAAAGATACAACAACAAAAAAATAGGTTGGCTGTAAAGTTGTTGGGAGGCATAACCACTGCAACATTCCCTAGGTAACATAACATAGGTGTGTATGTAACCGAAACCACCTACTATGCCAGCAGTGCGTACTAATTTGGCCAAAATGTATCATGTAGTATACAGTATCGAAACAAAAGTAAAATCTGAAGTAGGCCAAAAATATCTCAATATCACACTGATTCTGCAAAAATCTTACTATGCATCGGACTGAGCTAGACTGATTTTATAAAGTAAGCGGTTGCCTGGTGGTGATTTTAGGATTCACTGTGTGTAGCCTTGTCTAAGCGTCAGGAGTATGCGGACAGAGGTAAGGGTGGCGGGGCAGCCCAGGGCAAATCCCAGTGTTGGCAAGTATGCATCAGGGATAAAGTCAGTTAACCTGGCTGAAAAACAGGGCAGTGCATGTAGCTGTGGTCCATGCAACTGTTCTGGAGAGCACAGGGACATTCACCGTTGAATATAATGGACTTGGTTCTGTATACAGTATCACATCTGTGCATCTGACTGCTGAGACAGAAGAGCCAGTACCTTGATTTCATTTACTGCTGACCTTCTTCTTCTTACAGCATTTTCTAAGCACCATCTCTCCAATTCTTTGGCATGTACCAGCAGTGTACATATGCATATTTATGCCATGTGCCTCCAATTTATGCTCAAGAGAGATTTACCATTCAGCACACCTGGGTAAGAGCAGGATTACATGGATTCTTTTTTGTCTTTCAACAGGAAATTTAGAGAAAATACAGAGAAATCTCAGAGATTGTTGCTTCATGAGACCCGTTGTTTGGTAATTGAATAAGTTCTCACACCAGCTCCAAATGACATTCCTGATAGTATTAGGAGGACCTCAGGATTCTCAGGATGCTGCTGCTGTTGATGTGATCCATTTGGCAGGCTAAGTTGCCAGCAGCTCTCCACCAGCCTGCATACCGCAGTAGACTGGCAGCAGCTTTTTCTCTGCAGGAGGCCTGAGACCTCCAGCTGGCACACAGAGAGCGAGAGCGAGCATGAGAGGTAAAGAGAGGGTCAGGGCCAAAGAGAGAGAAGGATTTCTGCTGGTAAGTCAAATAACCTGGATTTGTGTCAAAACATATCAGTGTCACATGTGGCTCAGAAAAAAAGAAAAAAAATACTGTGATCTTCAGAAACCTGGCATCCTTCATATGAGGATGACTGAGTTAGCCTGATTTGAGTTGATGATTCAATACAAACCTCTCTCAGTTCTTCAAATCTGGCTTAAAAGTTAGCTGTTGCTGGCCAAACCTGCAACAGTACAGGCTTATTCAGTTAGCCTGGTCATGACCTGGGTCAAGACTTTACAAGGTGAACTCCACGCATGGACTCCTTTTCAGATACAAGTGACTCATTTCTGACACATACATGTTCATGTAATTAAGATTCATTGTTAAATCCCTCTAAGTTTGGTTTAATTATCACAAACAGTAAATTCCTGTAACTGCTATGCAATCAAACAGACAGTACACTGCTGATTATTAGTATCAGTTTGACTGTTAGACTGGTGTCTTGTATGAAATGCATGAGCACATGGGCATAAAGAAGAAGGTGAGCGGAGTGAAGAAAGTTATGTAGTGTTTTTGTAGAAAAGAGACGTCACTAAGCATTCTCTTAACAGAGACAGGTTTTCTTAATCTGGAATCCAAAGAAGTACTTAATGAAATGACCTTAATCTGTCAGGAAGTTGGGGTTTCAGGGGAACAAAGATTGAACCCAGATGCAGACACAAGGGGGAGCTGGTTCAATTTAACAAATGTATTTAACTAAAAGGAAGCCAAAATCCAAAACTCACATGAAACTTGGCATGGCATGGGAACAAGGACAATAATAAAAAAACATTTACAAGGGGCATGGCATGGCTAACAAACACGGAAAACACTAAAGATGGTGGACAAACACTTACATGATTCTAGGCATGGCATGGAGACAAAGACAAGACTAGATAACACTTACGTGGACAAGAACAAAGACAACACCAGGAAAGACCCTCACAAGTTAAAGGGCATGACAAGGATTCACAAACAACTACCTGACAAAGACTGAGGGGAAGACACAGCCTTAAATACACAAGAGAGGACAACTAATGACACATAGGTGAACCAGATCAGACAATTACCAAGGCGGGAAAACACAGGAAGTAAAGCAAAAGAAGAAACATAATGTGAACCTTCAAAATAAAACAGGACAAGACAAAAACAGACTATGACAACACAAAAGGAGAATCAACATAAAACAGGTGTGCAAGGCATGGATCATGACATCATCAAGGCAAATGTTTAGAAAAGAGATTCTCAGGCCTTACAATGATTGTAGGTCCCAAGCTCCAAGTACCCAGAAAGCTTCATAGATAAAACATCTCAGCTGCAACAAGACTGAGGGTGTACTTGGGCACAGTGGTGGTTTGAGATAAATGCATCAAACATCAGTATGCTCACAATGACAATGTTACCACGGTGATTTTCATGGCATTCGTTTTACAGGTATTTGGTCATAAACCTAATTATTGGATGAATCATTAATTATGGTTTGATGCTGGCACCAGAAGAAAATTCAGAGGATCACCAAAGTAATTACAGTTCATCATAAGGGAACTGTGGATGTCTGAAGCAAATTCCATTGCAAACAATCCAGTAGTTGAGACTTAGTCTGAAGTCTGTTGTATCAGTGGGACATGTTTGGACATTGGTTGTGAACTGTATTTCCCATGTGTACTTAGATGATTAAGCACAAGTGTTATGTTATATCATTATAAGCAGTTTTTAGTCAAACATTTGGCCTGGTGAAGGTCTCAAGACAGAATGTTTGGGGGTTTGGTTAAATCCTTGAATTAGACCTAAGTGTTCGGAGTCTGTTTGCCATGATTTGATGTCTTTGTCCTTCAAGAAGCCTCATGTTGTGTTGGTGTGCTGTTGAGTCCAGTTATCTCCTCAAGAAGACTCTTTCCTTCTGTTCTCCTGTGGAGATGATTTCTGATCCTGTAGCCAGCTTCATCCCTATGATATAGTATGCTTTCTTTCTCATTGCTGAGAATAAGTGAGGACTGATTCAGGTGACACGGCTTATCTGAGAGGATCTTTAGAAAGTGGAGGAAACAAAGTTTTCAGGGCAGGAGGTCTCATTGTAGCACAGGTGCAGCAGAGGACTCTAATTGAGAGAAACTAATTAGAAAACATCTCCCAGCAGACCAATCCATATGTATCTGTCTGTGATCCAACGTGACCATCACTCCGGCTCAGCAACAAGTCAGCTTCTGCCGTGATCGCACGATCAACAACAGTCCGTCAGGTTCAGGGCAGGCACAGCATAATGATCCGGTCTACAATTAAACACAAACTCATTAAAATCAACAGCGGTCGCATCACACTGTACTGCAGACCATCTGTGTGCTTACTGTCCACAGCAGCTCTGCCAGGTCCCACTGCACATCAGCAGATCAATACTGAAGTATCAATACCTCCACTGCTCTCCTCTCCTTTTGATAAATGATCCTCACATAAAATTAACAGCTCTCAAGTAGAGTATTTTCTGCAACAAACAACTTAAATAATTGATTTGCATTAAAGTTGAATGTGCAGAAATAGGACAGGAAGTATTGTTCTTCAGCCCCGTGCTCTGGAAAAACATTGTGTCAAAGTCATTTATTTAGTTGTTAATTAGCTCAGATGTTGTGTTGGCTTGCTGTGAAGAATATCCTGTGTGTTTGGGAAAGGTCAGCATTGTTGAACAAATGGACAAGTTTCATAGCTGCTGCTATTCAACAGAAACACAGCATTATAAAGCTCATAGTGTGTTTTTTGTGTGATGTTTGTATGGTTTAGCAACAGCAATTACAACAACGTTGAGTATGAATGTAGACAAGCAGGCTCGAGCCCTTTCCAGACATAGAATCAGTGATCATTGCTGGCCTCATGAAGCTTCATCTGTTTTTTAAAGGTGTTGATGTTTTATTTAAATACAAAGGAACGGTTGAGGAGGAATCACACATTTTGACTCCACTTTTGAGTAACAGCACAGCCATTGAGCCTGCACATATTGTAGCTACGCCGCCTTAAAAATGTAAGTACATGTCAGCACTATGGCAGCTGCAGAGACACCTCACTGAGACAACCAGGACTTTGACTGGTCAGATTGGGCTGCTTGTGTTTTCTCATGTGGTTGTGGAGCTTGTTGATAGTGACAGAGTATTAAAAAAGTTGAAGAAAGACTCCTCTATGTGCTACTTTCAGTAACATACACTTACTAAAGCCATCTCTACTGCAAACCCTGTGCTCACTGCTATCACTGCTCTCTGTCACAGTGAGTGAAACAACGTAAACAGTCTTCAGAACTGAGACAAGACTAAAAAGTTAACTGGATGTGGCTCCGGTTCTATAAGTCCATGAGTAGCCCACCGTCACAAACTAAAGGATACAAACAGACACAGACAGACAGGTTCCGTACATCTGCATAGTGTTGCCGTGACGTTCTCAACAGGTAAACTCAGAACAACAAATCAAACCTACTGGACTCCTATGCAGCTGTTTCCTGGGACACTCTCCCTCACCTCTCACCGCCAATCCACTAATAAAATATCGCATCAAATTTTTTAATTTCTTCTGCTGCCTCTTTTAAAGTCAGGCAGTGACCAAGCATAGATCAACAAGAAATTAAACTCAGACTCTCATTTAATTCCTATTTGCTCACACGCTGCATGTAGTGTTATTAATTTGTGTTTATAATTTGACTGATGGAATTGAAGGAAAATGTAAAGTATAGAGCGCTTGCTGGTCTGATGATTATTTTGGCTGTTTTTTAGCCTCTTGTGCTCTGCATCCCGAGGGGAGAAAACCATATTACATTCAAGATGAATGTCCCAAACGTCACATGGGTTTATTTGCAGTGTCATGGTTGATTAAACAGATGTTTGTGTATATGTTTAGTTTTGCATCGGACATGGCAATTGAGTGATACATTCACTACATTGCAGCTGTTATGTTGAACGTAGTGACATTCAGTTCATACTGTTGAAGGCGTTACAGAAATTCTTCATGGTCCAATGTAGTAAGACTGCCATTGTGACATTTATGAGTGTCTCAGATGCTTATTCAGACATATGCTAAACATGTAAAATTGCCATTACAATAATGTAACAATGTCTTAAAAGGGTTGTAAGAAGACATCAGTGTGCAAGACAAGGACAGAAAAGTGCTGGTGCCAGCTGCAGTATGATGAGCTGGGAGCTGTCTGTGGTGCTGAAACTTGGAAGTGGCTCCTCAAATGAAAAGTGCTGGAGACGGAACAGATAATGAGACCTTTGAGTGAAAGACACAAATGTGTTGATTATTGGATTATTTTACTCCATGCCATTTGTCCTGTGAAGATACCTTATTCTGATATCTTAAAACCTCAGTCTGCAACCAGTGTTCCCTAACATCATAGAACCACTTGAGGTGATTGGTTGAGACTTTTTTGTGGAGCTCATAGATTGTGGTTAAAGTCTGTACCACTCTGACCTCAGTAATACTCTACAAACACTCAGAGGTCAGGAACAATGCCAGCAATGTGCACCAACATGAGGAAAATTCAATAAGTGGTCCGATACATAGCAAAACATCACAACTATGATGTATTACAAGTTAGGATTCGTTTTTGCAGCTCTGACCATTGGTTCTGTCGGTTATGACACTGAGTACTGGTGGTGATTTAGGAAATCGGTCTGAGATCAAGAAACATGAGGAGTCAGGTTGGAAACACGCCTCCCATGTTAGCCAGACTTATTTTTACAGAAAGTAAAATGATAAACAGACACACTGAAGCAGGCTTCAGCTTTAGCCCACTGTACTCATTAGCGTTGTATGTACACAGTTTTTCTGTTCAATGACTGATTATGAACTGACATTTCAGGTTTCCAAATAAAGAAATGCAATACACATGCAAAAAGTTGTAAAGCTGGGACTTATTAACAGCCTGTCTGATCATGTGACTGCTCATGTGTCTTCCTTGCCCTGTTGGGCCTATTTGTTAGCAGCATTTACTGTGGTCGACTGAAATAGGACCCAAGTTGTAATAAACCATTGTCTTCTTTTGAAACGCCCTTATAAAGTTAAACCTCCACACAATAAAGAAGTCAGCATGGTGGGTTGAGTAAGTTGCAGAAAAGACACTGTTTGACAGCACCTTGAGCCTCAGCATCAAAAGCTTGACTGCCAAATGAACGTAGTGATTCAAGTTTTCATTTTGATTCTGATACTGGTGTGAATATTTACTCTCCAGGATACATGCATGATAGTTGGGGATGGAGGATGTAGTTTTACGAGCAAACATCTCCAACCACTGCAGTTCTGTATTGGCGCAACTACCGACAGGGAGGAGAACACGTGTGAGGTCTGAAGAGGCCGAATAAGCTTGGCTCCACTCGTGCCCAGCCAGGGAAGACTTGTGCCCTGATTAATCTGCTGTTGGTGCTAATAGCAGGGTCACAGCTTGATTATCACAGGAGGAGGCAGGGCTCTGTGAAGGAGGGGGCAGAGGGAATCACATGACCTTACGCCACTTGGAGTTTGGAGTCAGAGTTTTAGTGCTAAAACCTTTGATTGAATCCGTGGAGGGCAGGTTTAGAAGATTACGACAGAGCTGGAGTCCTGCTCGAGCTAAAGGAGTTGCAACTACACACATGCACATGTAATCAATTACCAATTACCTCTAACAGGCAAACAAGTACCACAGTGAAGACGTGTTTGCACACAACATCTGTTGGACTGTTTGTCCTGAAAGCAGCGTAGTTCTCTGTCACACTGCAAAGTGTCTACAGGCCACCAATGTGGCTCAGAAAGTAGATAATGACATGATTTAAAAAGTAGAGTAGTAGTGAAGAGTAAACCCAGCCAAGCTAAACATGCATGGTGGAATATTTGCCACAGCATTCCTTTTGCATTTATTTTATTTTCTTTTGCAAGCACATAAATTATTTTAGAGTCAATTTTAATGTATATGTTACAGAGTTGGTAGTTTCAACCAAAGTGACAAAGAGCTCTGACAGCTGTAAAAGCAACAATTCAGTCATATTTCAACAGTATTTTAACTGTTCATTGAACTGGGGGATAACAGTCTCAACACATCTTAATAAATCAACAGTTTTAATACCTGCTTTACTCTTTCTTTTCCCTCTTATATATTGATCTGGAAGTATTATAAATAAGCACTCTGTTAATAGATAAATGTTATTTTCACATTTCAAGCTAAATCAGGGATGCGTTTAAAAATAAAATACACAATAGAGCTTTTCATACAAAAGTAAGGGAAGGTATCAGCTGAAGCGTTTCCTGACAACCCGCCTGTCAGTAAGTGGTTTTTTATGCTAAATCAAAATCTGTGCAGCTTTAAAGCACATTTGTTGGCTCGTTGAGCAGTGAATGCATGTGTTAGGATTCTGGTGGATCCATGACATTAGGTGGTTAGATCATTTATTTTCCGTGCCCTCGCTGCAGATTTGACCGGGTTTGCTCATATAATGGCGCCTCACTTTGCCACTTTTAAAAATTGCACAGCCTCAGAACACATGAGACATACCGGCTTTGAAATGCCCATGAGAGGAATGAACATGTCAGAGTCCGTCTGCTCTTGATTAAAAGCTCTGTTGTTGCTGTCTGCTCTTCTCTTTTTAGAGCACGGCATGTGAAATGACTTTCCTGCTTTCTGAGACTGCTGTTTGACTGCTCTCGTCCTGTCTCTCCCTCACTGTCTCAAGTCAAAATGCTCATCCAAATCCACAGATTTGATTGGCAGCGTCATGACATGATTTACAAGACATGCGATTGGTCTCTGAGTTTCGTGGGTCACTAAACCAGTGCCATAAATACTAGGTCTGGGTCCAGATTGGGCAGCATATGAGTCTGGACCTGTACCAGCGTCCACCTGCTAAGAACCACTGTTCAGAGCAACACGTCCACAGGGAGAGGAGTTCTGGATGGATGGATGGGACAACAAAACAGACTTTAACATGAGAGGCTGCAGCTGATTTTCAGCTTCCTACACATATTCGAGCTGGTTCCTTAAACTATGACCACAATCCTTTCCTGACCTTAAGCAAGTGGTTATTATTGTCACCATGACAATGAAGGTCCTCTACTCTAAACAAAGTAGTCATTTTAACTGAAACCATGATCTCTCCTTAACCAAGCTGAACCTTAACCATAACTGTTTAAGGTCAGAACATGGTTTGACTTTTTGAAAAAGTAATGACTGACAGATGACAAATGACATTAGATTAGTTTAATTTTGAGGACTTGTTGAATGAGACCATGCCCCAAAAACTAATATTATTCTTTTAAAATGTTAAAACTACTAAGAAAAGGACCCAGGTGAAATCTGGCTGGATAGAAGTCAGAGAGAACAGAGAACACAGTGAAGCAGTAAGGACGGATGGAAGGAAGAAAATGGGAAACTCACAGAGCTGTTCTTCCACTGCATAAACACCTCTGCAGGAATGGTTATTTTACTCTTCGCAGCACAGGTTCACTGTACTGTGACAGGACACACACCATTCAGAAGTCATGTGCTATGCTCTCTCTCTCTCACACACACACACACACACACACACACACACACACACACACACTGACTGCTGAATACATATCCTGGGTAAAGGCTAACGCAGAAGCTGGATTTCCATGGATTTCTCTCTTCACTGGTCATCTGTGGAAAAATAAGGTTGTATTTTCCAGAATGTGAGCCCAGCAGGACTGTGCACAAGTGTGTGTTCGTGGGAAACTGTGCTCTTCTGCCCATGAGTCGATTCCTCACCTTGTCAAGTCATCGTTGGTGTCAACACTAGGCATTAGTTCTGCTCTTCTCAGTATCATTCATTTGGGCTAATCTGGAACAGGCCAGATGTGGACATGGTCTCAGTACAGTCCAGTCTCAAGTGAATTCTGGAGCATTTTGTGTTGCAAAAACAGCAGGTGTGTGTTACATGCTTTGATGCGGCACAGCAAAGTCAACAGTTACCAGCAGCCAGGTGAAGAATGATTTAAGGTCTGACCTGGACAAGCAACTGACTATGTCTTCTTGAAATTTGTGCTAATTGGGCCTTATTCAGGACATTTTCCCGGCCCCAAATCCATGTAACCACTGAGCGAAGTGACATTGTTCTGTCATGGCTTTTAGCGATGCATTTTGGTTCTTGTTTTTTTTTTATTATTATTATTATTTTCAAGTGTATACCTTGAGCACATCCAATTTCTGCACAAAGGTATTTAAGCTCGCCTGATACATCCCCTTTACCTTCATCTCAGTTTGTGACAGATGAATACTACAGAAAAATCACTTACCTTACTAAGAGTTACTCTTCAACTCTTCAGACAGCCTGTTTGAAGATCAGCAAACTCTTGAAGTCCCAGAGTCCTCTCTGTCTCCTAACATCCATCCCCACCAGCAAACTCCATCTTCCCTGATACTCCAAGCTATTAGTCTCCAACAGCTCTGAACCAACTCTGTTGGTCCCTAAGTCTCCAGCTTTTGTGACCTTTTGGGGTGAATACATATATTCAGTATATCTGCCTGACCTTTGCAGTGGCACTTCCATCTGGCACTGTTGGGTATGATGGCTCAACTAAATGACCACTCCATAGCGCATTATGATGTGATCAGCACTCATCAGAACAAAGTGACTCATACTCTATCACAACAGCAGCATCGAGCATAAGAAAGCAATGCATGTAGCTATTTAAAACACAATGAATGTGATTTTCTGTTTGAACTGTTCCACCATTGTTACTCATCCTACCATATTATACCCAATCAGGGAACAAAGGGTTGCATCAATCGAAACCAGGCTATAATGAATTTAGCGCAAATGAATGTCTTAATTTTAGCTACATTAAACATTTGGTATCAGATCTCATTTCTGAAAGCATTCCACATAAGCCCCCAAATCAGCTACATCACCTCCTATTATGACTGTCTGTGATGAATAATAGACAAATATAGCAAAGTGATTAAAGACTGAGACAGAGTGATGTAAGCTGGTGTAAGGATGATGTCGGTTTGAGAGATTCCTTATTAGATGTCAGGACTGCTTTCTGTGATGGTGTGTAAAGATGATGTTGTGATTTATTAATGCAATGATGCATTCCACTCAGGGTCAAACACTGAACGCAGTGGTGGCTTTGCCTGCAGGTTTATCAGGTTGAACGACAATACAGTATGACTGTAGTTCAGACACAGAGCCATGATTGTGTCCACCTGATGAATATCAGTCCACTATTCTGGATCCTTCATTAACCATAATTCAAATAATAAAAACCTTAATTAGACCCCTCCCTCTGTAGTCTCATTCTCTACCTCGGAAAGAACAATGTCAAGTCTGGGTCCATTTATTCACTTTCCCCAGAGCTTTTGAGTGTTTCACATGGTCCTCCTCAGCTGATGCATCATTGCACCAAGGAACAGTAGCTTGTCACTTGACATTTTAGTTCAATGGTAAGTGAAGAAACGCAGTTTTTCTGACTTTTGGTCCATACCATGAACAGCAGACTGATCTTCAATTGGGAAAATGGCTGGAGTCCACCTTCTTGATTTTGCTGTTGTACAGGCTCATTTTATGAGTTAATTAATCTATTTATTTAAGATGTTTCAAAAAATAAACAAACAATAAAAATAAAAAAATATATTTATGTCTTCACCTCTTCACTGCATAGCTTCCTGTCTCTGCTGCTCACTGCTACAACACACAGGCCCTGCTGTGAAAATGGAAAAGTAAAGTGGATCTTTTTTACACAAAACATGCAGTGTTGCATTTGTTGTCATGCACAACTCTGTATATGTGACAAACTTATACTTATATACACATTTTGTAATTTGTAGACAGATATTCCCCACACACCTAATTCCAGCTGCCAGTGGTAGTTCACCAATGACAAAATCATCTTACATGTGCTTCCTGAAGCAGCACTGAATGGCACTGCCATTAAGAGCTTCTTAACTGAGAAAGCTGAATACCCTTTAAGCAATGTGGAACATTTCGCTGTCTGTGAGATGAGCAATACATTAACAAAATACACCTATGCTACCTGTTAAGATGGTGGATGTCTGTTTAAGAAAGTAGCGCTTGATTTAGCTGCTGCTCGAGGCAGACGTTACTATTAAGTATGAATTCAACCTCAAGTCGAACATTTCCTCTTACATGAATGTGTGTGACATCTATTCTGAATGTCATCAGTTCTGTGTTTGACCTGCATGTCGTAAACAACAAATGCAGCTTTAAAAAAGGAAAGCTGGCATACAGAAACTGAAAACACAACATCAGGATCGTGTTATCTCAGCCGGAAGGGATGAATATATTAGACGAGAGGGGGGATGATGATGATGATGATGATGAGAGAAAATGGCAAATAAACTGTGCAATAATGTGTGTGTGTGTGTGTGTGTGTGTGTGTGTGTGTGTGTGTGTGTGTGTGTGTGTGATTTCATGATCATCTCAGCCTTCAGATGCTTTGGGGAAATGGGGCCCTGGTTTGTACCTGCTGGAAGTTGACACTCATGAGAGAAACACAGTAAATCATCCTATATGCTTGAGCTATATCACCTTGAAACACATCCGTTAACGGCCGATTTAGATATTTGGATACTAAAGTTTGGAAAAAAAACTTTGACAATCCCAGAGATCTAGGAACAAATTCTGATAATGCGACAGCTGCTAGAACCCCTGGTTACAAACCCGGATACATCATCGAATGGTGCAGAGTACACTTACCGACACAACATTGTAAGTGCTATTTTTGTTGCTAGTATGTCTGCTTGCTTAACCATGATTATGTAATAACACAACCCAAAGCATCTGTCGCTACATTTCTCTTTTTCCTACAGTATGATAAGACACCAATGCACTAGATGAGAAACAGTAAGGCTAATTGAACGTTACCTTACAACCGTTGTGACTACTGATGAAACTGTTGTTACATTTGATAACTTTCCACTGTGATCCTGTCTCAGAATATTATGGGCCGCTGTGCAGTGTTCTGACATCTGAGAAGCCATCCAATTCACAGATCTGCTTCTCGAACGGGACCCCTCAAACACAGCGCTTTGCATTGCTTTAACACAGTGCTGATTTGAGTCTGAACAACAGCATCATACTGGAGAGGCAACAAGAACGTTTTCAATATTCTCTGAAGCTCTCTGACAGGCTGGCACAAACTTCACCCCTGCTTTCAATAAATCTGCAGCTGAAGTTACAACAGAGAGGTTTCCGCGGAAAGTTTTATAGAAGCCAACTCTGCCCTGGAAAAGCATCAATTCCCTGCACAGGACAAATCTCACGCTGACCTGACCGCAGCTAAAACCATTTTATACATCATAAAGTCAACGCTGTGCTCAAGCCCAGCCACTGCATGCACTGGACATATGCATTCTCATTTGAAATATATAGGCTATTGAGCAATTAATACTTCAAAAGCTATGATTATTCATCAGACTGTGTTGCTATAATTTGGCAGCAGTTATTCTGTGCACTGACCTCAGAAATAACTGTGTAATGTTCGGCTCCTTATATTGTGTGTTAGGCCTGCAGTTAATCTTCCCTAGGTCCTTATTAACTTTCACAGCAACATTTCATCTCCACTGGATCTTCATTAAATTACATCAATATTCAGGTCCATATTTCACATCAGTGTTTGGAGCCCACTGGGTCTTGGTCAGTTAGTTATTAACTTTCACATCAGTGGACCCCTTTTGGAGAAATGTAATGAATTCACTGTTGGGGAGCATCACCTCACTTTGAAAATCCTGCGTTTTGGTCAAGTCACTGCTTCTTGTAAAGGTTCTTTTGTGGATGCATATATACAGCTAATTACTTTGTAATTTGTAGAATTTAATCTATAATTAGTGCTATTATTTAAGGTTTTGTTTGGTCTAGAAATTACTGTAAGTCTTGAAATTGCATTGTTTCATCTCATACATGCATTGTTGAATTCAGAAACTGTTTAATGTAGAACTTGTGCTGTTTAGTGTAGTCTAGAAATTATATTATTTAATCTTAAAACTATATTGTTTAGTCAGTCAAGAAATGGTATTGCTGAGTGTAGAGTGGGGCTGTTAGGGACACAAGCTTAGCAAAATGACAGAGTATATATATATAAAATCATGAACTCTATGGCTATAACGCAGTTCTATATATAGTAGATAAACAAGTGCAGACAGCTTGTTTGTGGGACTTCTTCTGATTTCATTCATCCAAAACCTTTCAGATATTGAGAACTTCAGAAACTTTATTGAGTCATCTGATAACTGAATGTCAGTTCAAGTTTAAATCTTGCAAACTCCTCACAACCTCTATAGATACATGTTATATAATCCCATACCCTCAGTGGGAACCTCTGAAGTTTTTACATCAGGAGCCAAAGTTGGGATTTTTTCAGCACCTACAGGAAACCCATGGTCTCTCCTGTCACCGCTTTAGCAAGAGTAACTAAAGTGAAGAGATGTCAAACGTGTGCACTTATTGTAGTCGCCCTGCATGCCAAACAAATGTAGTGTAACTGTATATAATTACATGTTGATGGTATTCAGCAGACAGAAGGTTGGCTTCTCTGTTGTTTGCAGGAGGAAGCAGGAAAAGTAAAACTAAATGAGTTTTGATTTAATTTTTTTCATGGGAATGACTCAAAAGGCCTGTAACGGATGTAAAAATGAGCAGCAGGACAGCGCTCACATTGAATAAACATTGGTCAGTTAGTATGCCGAGGACGGGTCTCTGCTGTTGCATTCATAAATCATGTAATTGCCGTGTCCTGCCTATGATTTTTATTCGTTTTTTGAAAATTCAGCAGCTGTGCATAGCGGAGAAGAGCATGTTGATGTATTACCACTTCTGTTATATGATGTTATCAATACCTCTTATTTAAGAGCCAATCTGAGCTGAGTCAATAGATCTTCACACAGTCCTCTGAAGTTACACTGTAGACAGTGTAATTCACAGCCAGCTGTACAGTGAGCGGTGCCCTCCTGGATTGATGTGTCCTGTATCTATATCGTATTGATTCATCCATGTAAAGCGCTGCTAAAAATGCAGTGCAGTACCTGGTGAATACTGGGTGTTTCTAATGCAGGTGTGGTGTCTGGGAACCTTGCATGAATTGGTTTACATTGCATACAGTGTTAAAAGGTACTGCACTGATTTTACATGTCAAAGTCAGTTTGGTAGTCATGAAAAGCACTAGTTTGCCACTGACAACACTTAAGTCTCACACTGCTCTGGAGGAGCTTTGAAAATGGCTCTGTGGATGTCATAGTGGTGTCATCAGGGTTAGCTCATCTGAGGCTTGGAGACAACCTGAGGGTGTGGAGTTTAAAGGATTTGGGTATTTACCAGACAAGGGTCTAATGAAAGACACTATAATGTTGCATTATGGGAAAAGGAGGGGTTTTATTGGAATTAGACCCAAAATTCATGATATTTTGGATATCCAAGCATTTGCTGTTCCATGTTTGACCATTCTTTTTAAGAAAGAAAGAAAAGAAAACTAATAAAACTGCTGTAATGGAGCCATTAAAGTCATTCACAGCTTTTCATACCTCATGCTATGGCTGTGTAGAAAAAGCCAGGATGAAGGTTTTTTTTTCTCCAGCATTCAACAGTCATGACTAAATACGGAACAATGTGAGTTCACAAAAGAAGCAGTTTATCAGTCCAGACCTCAGCTAGTCTGCTACGTCAGGACTATGCGGGTGTGGTTTGATCAGATTTGAGTGATAGTGCTGACAGCAACAGCAAACGACCACAAAACTGAATCTGCAAAACTGAATCATCAGTTCTTGATTCAGAGATTGAGATATATAAATACTGAGACCCGGCCACTTCAAACCCAGAGACAAGAGCAAGGAGGCCAATACAAATTACAGAATGCTCTCACGTTTAATAAGCATTACTGAAAGTTGTGTGTTTCTGTAGGACCCTACAGCTCCTAGTAAGAAGCTGACATAAATATTTCTGCAGGGCCTTTAAAACACTGTTTTTGATGAGGTTATGAAATGCAGAGTTTAAATGGCTCTCTACCAATGAATGAAATGAGTCCTAACTATTGCATTGTTTACTGCTCATTAAGTTGATTAAGACATCAATGATCCAGTTCTCTTTGACAAATCTCTCATTTATCTCTGTTTATATATTAGTATAGAAAACCTCCTTTGCCATGTTTTGGAGACGTTTAAGTGTTAATTAATTTGTAGCCTCTGCTATATTTCAAGAGGCTTCATTATAGATAACACATGCTGAAAATTGCCATGATTCATTGACATAGTCATACATTCCCCCTGAAATATAGATTTAGATTTATTGTCCTTTACAAGGAAAATTGATTCCACCTTGCGTACAGAGTCAAGAATGCTACAATACATCAAACTCTACAGATACATACATGGATTCAACAGCATACACCCACCACCATCACATTCACCATGTTTAAATGCACAAACACACAAGCTTTGGCACATTACAGAGCAATGAGAGAACTTATTTAAACCACTGGTTGTTTTAATCATTACAGTTTCTATGTAAATGTTTCCTTCAATCTTTGTCTATTCATATATGCTTCTTTACATGTGTCCACTGTTACCATAATGTGTAAATATTTTGTGTGCATATTTAAATGTCTCTTAGTAAACAACACATGTTCTGTTTTGCACATTAGTTTTCACATTATTATCAATAAGATTGATCTTGGCAGTAAATCAAGTTTTATAGTGAGTGATTGCTGCTGCAGTTGGAGCCGGATGAATACAGCAGCACACTGAGGGGCTGTACGGTTTAATGTTCTGTGCCTGATGGTGTTCCTCCTCCTGCAGCTCCACACAGACATGGACCATGGAGACAACGCAGTTAAGTACACTCTGTCAGGAGAAGGAGCTGGGTCCATCTTCACCATCGATCAAATTACAGGAGACATACATGCGCTGGTGGGGCTTGACAGGTCAGTACACATCAATAATTACAACACTTTCTGAAGTGTGAGCAGATAGAGAATGGAGAAAACACTGCATCTAATGAGCACAGACTGATCTACAGAGATATGACTGACTCTGTGCTGCACCTTGAAGTTCACTGAAGCATTTGATGAAGGAATAGGTTTTAATGGTGAAATATGTTTATTACATTGTAATCATCTCAAGAATATTATGCTCTCAGCTGTATTATAGCTCACTGTGAATTTTTCTGCTTACGATCACTGCTTTCAAGTGATCAAAGTATGCATTTTATTTAAACATATTTTAAGGCAAAAGAGTTTTGAGGTTGCATTACCTGTGCTCATGTTGTTGTTCTGATGTTGGAACAATGTGACTGTACTGAAACTAGCAGACAGTGCTAACAGCTGCTGCTAAAAACTGATGAGAATCGATTTAGAACAAAGATGAGCAGAGAAAAAGCAAGTTTTCAGTGATGATGACATATAGTATTCAATTTTCAAATGCTCTTAATTGTCATTTTACTAAATTTTAATGTAATGGGAATCGATAAGGGTTTAAAATATCATTGGTAGGTCGAGCTGGGTGAGAGCTATATGTGTTCAAACCCATGTTGGTGCTTTGAGAAAAAAACAAAACAAAACAGTCCCCTCATTAATGCTAGCATAGCCCTCTGTGTCCTCTGGCAAAAAGCTTAACCTGGATCAGATTTAGTTTCAACACAATCCTGCGTCACCCAGCAAGGTGCTGTATTGGCCAATCAAATATGACTGAGATCACTTTCCTGGCAGATTACTTTGTAATGTAAACACCTTGTCACTGAGTTGACTTTCCAAAGTTGTTAAATTATGTCTTACAGTATTATAATACAGTGTGCAGTGTTTTGGCAACTGATAAGTCTTCAAAGTCATTTATTCATCATTCAAACACGGCCTTCCGAGATCATACTTCATCTCATGACATGAGGCAACACATACATTTCAACACAGCCCATTACTTTTTTTTTTCATCAAAGCATGTGTGAGAAAAAGTTCAAACCTCGGGGATGACTCCAGTTCTTTTGATGTTACCTTCTCTGGGGAAGCAAACAGTCAGTTTATCTCAAAGGTGATGTCTTACTACAGTTCCATCATCTCAATCACTTTCATTTTGTGTCAGAGGTTGAAAAGGGGGGAGACGAGACAGTGCAGGTGTTGCCATGACAATGAGATTCTAAGATAATCACATTATCACAGTGCCAGTGTCATCCTAGCTAACATTGGCACCTTTAACCCCAATCCACCGTAGCCCATACATTCTTACTTTTAGTGTGAGTGCATAGGTGTAGTTGTTCTGTATGTTTTTACTTGTTGGCATTTACTGCTCATGAATCCTGGCGATATGGTGAGATCTGAAACACAATATTGAATAAGAAGAACTTTTCTAACACCCACAGTTTTGGCATTAACACGAGGTGGACACGTATGAAGCAGATGTCTTAAAGCTTTACAGTGTGATCATCATGTCGTCTCTGCTGATTAAGACGTGCAAACATCTGTGCATTTTATGTGTGTGTAAAACTTGATGTTTGACAGGGAGGAGAAGTCCTACTACACACTGAGGGCCCAGGCTGTTGACATCAACACAGGTGTTCCTCTGGAGCCAGAGTCGGAGTTCATCATCAAGGTGCAGGACATCAATGACAATGAGCCACGATTCCCTGATGGCCCCTACAGCGCCAGTGTTCCTGAGATGTCTCCAACAGGTAGGACTCCTGGAGCTTAAGACAAGAGGACACAAGCTCTCGCTAAGCGTAAGCGAAGCCCTTCTTAAGACATGCACCTTTATCGTCTGCAGAGAATAAATATTTAATGACCTCAGTCCATTTCCAAACAGTGGAACAGTGAAGGGCCAGAGAAATATCAAGGATCCAGTGGGTGACGTCTTTGACAGGGAGAATGAATAAGAACATGCACCATAATGGGGAGAACTTTTCTCTGCTTTATAACTGTACTGTGGGTATTAAATAGCATCGTCAAAATTGAACTGGGTGATGCTAGACTACATCAGTATCCAAAGTACTGGTTGTTTTTTTCATGCAGAACTGTCATTTCCAGTAGAATAAGGTTTAGTGCCTAGATGATCACCACTGAAGACAGCCCCAGAGGAGGTCAGGGGTCACAAACTCCCAGGCATTTGACTGCAGCTGTAATATTTGTAATATAACCTCATATCAGTGAATGTTTACCACATTTTTGCCTGTAGTTTAAACAACAACCAAAAAATCCACCCAACATGTTGAAAGGTCACCTGCCTTCCTAATTTGCATATTGGCATTTGGTGTGATCACATGATGTACTGGTTACGGTGTACTGCTATTTGTTGAAGAACTGGAGCACGCCTATGACGTGCATGCACGTGCACACACGCATGGTTAAGTTGTTGCTGGTTTCAAACATTATGGCGCCTAACCACTGTTCCGACGTAGGCAAGCATACATGCATCAGTCAGCTTTAAATGACCACACGACCAAACGTTCGACTGACTTTATGAATAGCGTCATCATTTTGAGAACATCAGCTAAGCAGTACTACGTGATACTATGGATGTAGTAGGTAATAATTAGTATAGCATTGAGCAATATAGGTGCATTAACACATGTTGTTTTTTGAATGATTTTATTTACTTACTTAATGAAAACATCCATTCTGAGGAAAAGTTGCAGTGCAGGCAGAGGTCACGCTCAGCCGATAGGCTAGGCTATGAAAATGTAGCTAACCAAGCTTTCATTTCCTGCTGGCACTGTGGATGCAGCACAAGGTGGCCAAGGTTAATTGACTGGCTTTGTCATGTTTCTTTGCAAATGTATCATAAATGAAGAGTAATCAATATTAAATGAAAGGATGTTTTGCTGTCTTTTCTACTTGCTAACATTAGCTAGCTATAAACTGAGGAATAAAGAATGTAATTTAGTGTACGCTCAAATCCTGCCTGCAGCGACCAGTAATTTTTAAGACTACCTTGCATGTTACTCAAGGCATGAGTTTATTTGTTCATTTAATTTATTTAAAAGGGACATTGCACAGCTCAAACATAAATGTCACCATTTGATGCACTGTACCAGGGTATACCTTCAAGCTAATTCACATCGTAGTCCCTTGGCGGGTCAGAGAAAAAAACAGCACAATGACAAACAGCCCAGAGTGAAAACAACATTCAAAGTTAGACAAAAAGAACACACAAGACAGGAAATACAAATCTCCACACAAAAGCACATCACCAATTTACACTTGTCAAACAAAAGCAAGTCACAAAGAGCATAAGACAGAGTATGAGAAAGAGTGAGTGCAGAGCGGAGCAGCTTTTTTTCCGACTTCTTAAGTTGGCTTTGAAAGTGCTGATAGAGCTGCAGCTCCTCACATCATCAGACAGGGTGTTCCATTGATTTGTGGCTGTTCCAGAGACAGCTGATTGCCCAAGTGCAGTGAAGTCAAATGGTATGGTACAACCTCGTGTAGAGGATATTCTGGAGGGTCTGGAGTCACGTAATGGACACAATTGTTGGCTTGCCAGCTGCTAACTCAGCTGTTTTTGCATGTGTGTATACAGAAGTGACATTGTCAGTGTCTAAATAATAGGGGGCCTAACACTGACCCTTGTGGAACACCCATTATACACTTTGTGTTACTCGACAATGTGTCAAGTTCAACATATAGCATCCAGTTAGATAAATAACAAGACATCCAGTGCTTTAGATCAGCAGTTAGATTTAGCAAATATTAAAACATCATATATGAAAACATCAACTACAACTTTATGCAGATCTGAAAATACAGCACTAACCACTCGTCTTTTAATTTGATCTATTACATGCAGAGTTCCTGTGGAAAAATTTTACCTAAAGACAAACTGCATACAATGAGTCACTTGTATTAAGAAATCATTGTCAGTTGTCCAATGATAACTTTCTCAGCATCTTTGAGAGTATTGGTAGTATACTTATCAGTCTATAGTTACTGGCTTTAATGCAGTCTCTGGTGTGACACTGGCACATTTCCAGTCATCAGGGAAGGAGCTGCTTGAAAAACAAGTTAAAGAATAATGGGAGGAGTAAAAGTATCTTGTGTGATTTGGCAAACATGTTGTCAAATGTTTACTTACTGTATCCGTACCCACCATGTGAATCAATCTTTGGCAGTATATTTTTATGGCAATACTTCTCATGGTTCTTTGTGGCAATATATACATTTTTTACATATATATATTTTTTTCTTTTATATAGTTATTTGCATAAAATGTACTTGTCAGCTTCTATTTTATATTTGGTATTTCTCTATTCAAAGGCTATACTTTTCTTACTGTTATTGCCTGCTGCCTGTAACACCCAGATTTCCCTGGCTGAGGATTAATAAAATCCATAGTATCTTAAAAAACTAAAAAGCATCTCTACATGTGGAGCTTTTTAAGAGGCTGATGATTTTGTTTGCTTGTGACTCATTATTCTCTACCAGCTCAAAAACCTGGCCTGTAACACCTATTACACCTAATATCAAGTTTCCTTCTTCCTTCCTGACGCTGTCAATCAATCATACACCTTTCATGTCAATATGACAACTTGAACATTTCATTTGTTTTTATTGGCTCTCTTGCATGACAAATGATTTGGTGATGACTCGATTACAAGCCCTTAAACAATATAGGGATTTCAACCTGGTTATGGGAACTGTGAATATTTTATTTACTGTCTTGGTGGAAAAATATGGTGGGGTGTTCCGGTGTGCTCCAGCAGCACTACATCTACCACCAGATGCACTTAGGAAGTCAGTACCAGATGAAAATCTGTCATATAATTTGTGGACATCTGCCCAATAGATTTCAAGAATGTTTTGGAGAAAACTGAAAAAGTGCCAAATGAAAGGTCAGAAAGTAAAAAAAACATTAGGATTGATTGTCAACAACGTTCCTGGAAATCTGAAATTTTTCTCTGCAGAAATATAGAATTTAACCTGAGAATGACACGAGAGGAAAGGAAAGGCATATTTATTCTCAAAGTTCTTAGTTATCCAAGATAGCTAGTTATCTATGTCATCTCTTTGATTTGTACAATGGTAGCGTTAGATGATTGGTTGGAGGTTCACCAAAACATTAGGATTCACCCCCATGGGACCTTGAATACATTGCATTTAATGGCGACTGGACAGTATTTGTTGAGATCCTACTTTGTGTCGGGTGCACTGAAGAGATGATCTAATGACATCATCATCCTTACTGATCAACACCAGAGGGAAAAATGTTGTGAACAATGAAAAAACAAATGTAACGCAATTCAAAAAATCAATCTGCACAAAATCTGGAAACCAGGCATTATATAATTTTATTTTCTAAGCTTTTTCGTTCTGCTCAGTTCTTAAGTTTCACTTTACAGTCTGCTTGGACAAATTAAGTTGTAGCTGCAGCACATACAGACACTCACGCATGCACACACAGCATACTAAGCTAGACTTAGTGGCCCATCTGTCTGCTAAATACCATTACTGAGAGGTAATTTAACAGTCAAGGTCTTTAGGCCTTAAGCTGTTAATGCTTCAGCTGAGGCCTAAAGTGCTTTGAGAGAACACACGCTTGACCCCAGTATGTCTATGTGAAACACAGCAATATACTGTAGCGGATTAGCTATGGTTGCAAACAGCACAAGTATCCATATGATAAAAACATAATCCTATCTATGAGAGGTCAGCTGCGAAGAATAGATGTAGCTATGTTTTCTCTTTTCTAAGCTTTTGCACTGTATAGCGTGGAGTTGCTAGACATGACACTTTAGCATAGCTGTATTGTAGTGTTGAGAAGGGAAACATATTATAACATAACTTGTGTGCATGTGTGTTTGTTCAGGAACCTACGTGACACAGGTGACTGCCACAGATGCAGATGACCCCACATATGGCAACAGTGCACGTATCGTCTACAGCATCCTTCATGGTCAGCCATACTTCTCTGTAGATGCCAAGACGGGTAAGAGGACAACAGTATTCATGTCACAGTAGCACTTTTCCATTACAACTTCCATAATGAAGCAAGAGTTATTCATACATAACCGATCTGTGACTTCTGCCTGAACCCGCAGCTCACACTCCCAGCTGTCTTCACCCCCTCCTAGAAAGCATGAGATGAAACTGGTCATGACACAGAAAGTGGTTGTGAGAGTGAGTTTCTCCTCAGTGCTGCACCTGAATGCTAAAGCAAGTGCTGCAGGGGTCGTAGAGCTTTTCAGTCTCTTAAAAGACGTCTCAACCAACCAGTAATTACTCTGAATATGAACTGTCATGTTTCATTTTCACTGAGGTGGAGCGTCCTTCAATGTGAAATTGAGACTGACTGCATTCAAGATTAAGGGATGAAACAAAGGGGATTTTATTGGTGAAAACATCAAACTGGTTGGAGAATGTTGGAAGCCATCAGTGACTGTGGCCGTTTTTTCCTCCACTGAAACCTTTACATGCCACTAAACTTCCCCCTCTTTAACACCGGTGTTCCTCTTTATAATTTCTACATATGACAAATCAAGTGTGAATCAGAGAAGCATATTATAAATCCATTTTTGTGATTTTAAAAAGGTGCTTTTAGATGTGATTTTGTATTTTAAAGTTACAATAATAACAATAACCTTGCAGAATGCTATGTTGACCCAACCTCACATGTTGACCCAGTCCTGGTAGGTGAACAGAGGGTGGTCAATTTTTTTTTTTTTTTTTTTTATATATATTCCCAATTTGTGCACAGATGCATGCAGAATGAGGCAAAAAGGAAACAAAAAGCCTTTGACTAGCAATTAAAGCAAGTTTGTCTTCTCTGCATTGACCTGTTTAGTTCCTTTATTCTGTCCTAATCAAAAGTGAAGCCATCAACTCTGAATTGTTAAATACATGTGACCGGCACTACTGAGGGGCAGTCCTGGTTTTTTTTTTCGACGTGCTCTCCTTCATCAGGCCTTGTCAGAAATGTACAAATGTTTAGTGTTATTGTTAGCCAGTGGCATTGCCAATACTTCCAGGGGTGTTTTCATGCAGGAACGTGGAATCACATACCCACCAAACATATCATACATAGAAGTTTGTTACCCCCACAACAGACATTTAATCAGATCCTTCAAAAGTTTAAAGCGAGATAATTTGTTCCGCTCAATATTCAGTGTTAAATGCACTGCTTCCTGTTGATGTACCAGTCAACGAGCAACAGTGAACACAACAGCTGTGCGCATAGCTGAAGAGCATGTGCCAGCATTTTTAGTTCGTCTAGGTCCTCCATACGCCGTGCACTGATCTCTCCACAAGTTGATTACACACATGCCTACACAAGTAAACACAGTCTGTTTGATTCACAGCAGCAGTTTACGCATGTTAAATACAGTACAAACCAACTAACTTTATTAGAATATTACAGAGTGAAGAGTCGTGTTTGTTAACCAGTCTCTTCACAGTCAAAGTCTATCCCACATTAAACAACAGTTATTATAACTACTATAATAACATATATTGGTATAAGATGTAATGCTTATTATTAAATGTGCAGCAATTAAAGTCATAATAAACAATAGTCTTGGGAACCTTTAGGACACATTTCAGTCCTCCTCCCCTGGTATGATTTATCTTCAACTGTCCTTGCCTGGATTTTTGAACTCCATGCTGGTTCAGTCCTGATCAAATGCTGAGAGAGACAGGAGGCACTTAGACGTAATTAGTCATTTTGAATAATGGCTTCCATAGGCAAAATGCTGTGATATGCTGGCCTAATAAGGGTTAGATCCAGCATCCACTGTATATGTAAAAATCTCAATATGGAAGGCTAAAAATCATAATGAGGACCCTTTTCAATGCCTCTACCTCCAGGAGTGATCAGAACAGCTCTAGCCAACATGGACCGTGAGGTTAAAGGGGAGTACCAGGTTCTTCTCCAGGCCAAGGACATGGGAGGTCAGCTGGGGGGGCTTGCCTCCACCACCACCATCAACATCACCCTCAGTGACGTCAATGACAACCCACCACGCTTTGCTAAGAGTAAGACAGTCTCAACAATGATGTCTGACTGGTTGATTGTTTGGGAGGAGAACGGGTTCGATTCGTTTATACGTCTAAATGTATCAATAAAATCAGTTACATTTTCCTTCTTTAATTGTAATTTATTGCTTTATTTCCTTTCCCTCTCCTCTGTCATTCTGTCAGGCATTTTCCATCTGCGAGTGCCGGAGTCTGCGCCAGTCGGCTCGGCAGTGGGTCAGATTCGAGCCCATGATCTGGATGCTGGTAGCCATGCAGAGGTGGATTATGCCATTGTTCCAGGAGATGAGGGCAACATGTTTGACATCATCTCCAATGGCCAAAGTCAAGAGGGAGTTGTAGTCTTGAAAAAGGTATATTCACTCATTATCAACTACGCACTAGCTGCTTTTGACAGCTGCAGTACATATACTGTACTGTACCAGCTTGATATACGATACAATCCATTGGGGTATGTATCCTCAAAAAATAGAGAGGCCTCAAGGAATAGCTGCAGCATGGCCAGTCTGAGCCAGTTCAGGTTCATGCCAGCCAAGCAGGCTGGGGGTCTGGAATCCAATGGACCATAATGTGTAAATTCTGCATAATGTACATTTCCACATCACTAATTCCATCAGTACAGCACCAGAATCATCTTCATTTTCTTTTTTTTTGTTTAGATCTGTTCTTTGTTTTCATCATGAGATCAAAACTCTATCAAAAAGTCAAACTTCAGATTCCGTCCAGTTGATTTTACTATCAAAGCACAAGTAGTGCTGAAAATTAGCCACAAAATGAGAGGCTGCCAGAGATGATCTTTTATCTTTTCAGGTGCGATGGTGTCAGTAACTGAGTTTTACTGTCGAAGTGATCAAAGAGCGAATCAACAGTGTGATGTCATGGACATAGCTTCCACAAGAAGTGAATCGTGCTCATTTATTTACCTTTTGTGTGACAGAAACTGATCCTGTTTGGGTGGGAGGAGAAAGTGACATATCAGAAAGAGAAACACAGACATGGTCCCTAGGAATATCAACACCCAGCTAACAATCAGATCCAGTGTGTGTCCTCGCTTGTGTGTGGGCCTTTTCACATGCTGCAGTAGATCAAAGTTTCACACAGAATTGTCTTCGGGATCATCAGTGTAAATGTTAAAATCACCAGTTATGACAAGGCAACTGAAATCTGTTGAGATCGCAGAAGGCAGCTAAGTGAAGTCTATAGAAAGAAATCTATAGAATCTATAGAAGCCCTTGGAGGTCTGTGAATAGTTAACAGCAGGATTTTTGGTGTTTTGCTTTCAAAACACTGCAAAGATTTTCAAAGGAAACACAATTACACAATACCTGCTTGCATTAAAATGAGTCTTTGCTATTTCCATATTTACTCACATGACATTTTTTGAAATTAAAAGCCCACAAGAGAAGCTCTTGTAATTAAAAATCCTTCAGATTTCAGTCCTGGTTGATCTGCCAACACCTGGTTAGTGGTTGCAATAAGTTGGTCGGTGTGGCTACCTTGCTGAGGAGCTGGAGGTTTGCTGCCTGTCACCTGAAACTCTTCATCTAACACTGACTGCAGTCTAACATAGAAACTCAAGAGAAAACTTAATCAGAATGAATGACTGCAGTCAGATCTGACTTGTGTCAGCGACAAAGAAATTGCGTTTCATGTGATTCACAATAAAAGTCACCATATGGCTTGTCATTTTAACGTGTTTAATGCAACATTTCTGCAGGCAGTATTGAGTTTATTGACAAGAGCATGACAGCAGCCGAAAAAATAATGCCCAGTCCCCTGGTAAATAAAGTATTCATTCATTCACCCAAATCAGGTCCATGAACAACTGACTGTATTATCCCATGATAAAATTTTAGTTAGTTAGAACCAAAGGAAAATTTTGCAAACACCAGCTTTTTGTCAGTGATGTTCTGTCAGTGATCTACGAGTGGGAGGAATGTGCTGATCTGGCTGTGATCCCAATCATTCTGCCTCTTAACCTACTGCTGAACCAAGCTATTAGACTAGATAATGTGTTACACACAAAGCAGTCTTCATTTTGCAGTGTCAGCCATTAGACCCCCCTGACAATTTAAGATCTGTAGTCTGAGGAAGAGGAGAGAAAGAAAGGAAGGTGCAGAGGCAAGCCAGAGGAACAAAAGAGCGTCGGGGGAAGACAGAGAGAAAAAAAAAAAAGATTAATTTGGGATTTGATGTGATCAGAGGCAGAGGTTGTTTTATTGTTCAGTTTTTGGTTTATTTTTTGGACGATACCCAGTCTGCCCCGATGGAAAAATAATGTCTTGCATTTTTTATTTTCAAGCGTAAAGCTGAATGTATGACTTTTGCTCCTGGTGGACTACAGCATCACTGATTTAAACTCCTCGTAAAGGTTTTCAGTGGGAATCAGGTCTCAGAGTGATAGTCTTCCAAATGGAGTCATCTGAGGACGATGAAAACTTAAACTCTGTTAAATGCTCCATCTAGAGGGATACCACCTCATATCACAGTCATATACACACCCACAGAGAAACACACTCTGGAACACACAGCGCACATGTCACATCACATCAAGCAGTTCAACATCAGAGGACTGCAGAGGCTTTTATTTCAGACTGTCCTCTAAATCAGAACAGACACGACAGCTACTTTCTGAGCACGAAACTTTGCCGGCTACGCCTCTTATTTTAGAAATGAGATAAGCCATAAATCCACGGCTCTCAGTGCTGACATGCTGTCCCTGCTCATTGTTTTAAAGCAAAGAAGCAGTTGTTGAGCATTAAAAAGGAGTTGACTCACCATTACACAACATTTGACCAAAATGTTCTTCAAAGTCCTTTTCTGGTCAATAGCAGACCTTTAAAACCCGATCTGAAAGTAGGCTTGCTCTCTGCAACTTGATGAAACTACAGTATTTGTATGCTCTATATATCACAGAAGGCACCAGAGGAACGTCTAATCAGTTCTTTATTGTTTTTGCATGTCTACCACGGATGATAGCTTTCAGAGCCTTCACCTAAACTGGCTATAACCAATTTTTCTTACAATGGCCATGTTTCAAAGGAAAGCGTGGAAACAATGTGAGAAAGGCTTATTGGAGTGACGTGACCTGCAGAATCATCACTGAACTTGCACTTCCCCTTCACTTTACAGCTTTATATTGAGTTTCAGTTGGTTGTTTAACTTTAATGTTGTCATTCACTCTCGCCGCCCTCCCAGCATCATTTCAGCCAACCTAGTTCCAACAACCAAGTTTTGTTGTCCGACCCTGCAGATGACTTCTGCATAATTATCTAAGTGGTGATACGGCTTCTCATTACTATTAGTTCAATTTGGCTTATCAGTATTGTTGATGTTGATGAGCTGCCTAACCAGCTGGTTGTGAGGTAGGCATGATATTTATAAGAGATAATGATGAGGTGCATTATCAGGAATTAATGGATGAGGGGTAGGCCAGACGGCTGTCTCCATGGAGTCCATTAATTCCTGATTATAGACACCTCAAAGGGGATTATCCTGCTGATACCATGGTCACTTGCCATCGAAAAAAAAAAATAAAAAGGGGCATTAATTTACATTTTCATGCGTTTTGCAATCACACTCAAACGTTTTTCACAAGCCATTACTCAGTTTCCATGGGAACACATGAGGGTTTGACTAATACTTAGAACAATCATTACCATTCCATAAGTTTCTTATGTATTCCATTGTTCACAGCTCCAGTAAATAGGATGAACCTTTGATATGCCTTGGTTATACGTGAGTTCATGCAACACTTTGACTGATCTACGAGCCAGAAAACTAGCAGATTGAAAGCCAATAACATTGCACATGGACAAACAGAAAACATAATGTGACAGTATGTTTGTCCCAAAATTAAGTTCAAGTTTATTAATATTCACTGCTTTTAATCCATCGCTGTTGAAACACACACAGATGCAATAATCAAGCACCCAGGGAGCATATTGGGGGGCTTAAGTGCCTTGCTCAAGGGCACATCTGCCAACTAATGGAGTCTCCACCACACCCAAATTGGGGGAATTGAACCGCTGAGCCGCTGTTCCAACCTCTCAAAGCGTAATTCCCATACCGGGAGTCGAACCCGGGCCGCCTGGGTGAAAACCAGGAATCCTAACCGCTAGACCATATGGGACTCACATGGTCACATATGGGTTTGCCACAGTTTTCAGGAATAAATGAACGAGTTGGGACGTGTAATGATCACTTTTGTGATACACAATCTCAGTGCGTTCAGAGGGGCAGTGTACCTCTTGCAGCTTGTGTATTACAGTCGCCATCCTGTGGTCTTCAGAGGATGAGGAGCTGAAGGACACTCAGTGCTGTCATCTTCATCTTCTGTTTGATTTGATGCTCACTCCTTGTGTCGTTTCTCCCTTTTTTTAAGTTTCTCTTTCTTCAGCTACATCCCAGCCATCAAAGTTGTCAGGTTGAAGTCACTCATTGTTGTAATTACATGTTTGCTTGTTAACAAGTTGCAGTGGATTGCAAACAGAGGCTTTGACTGCGTCCCTGTTGCTATGGTTACTCATTTTAGTTACAAGCTTTGTAGTCAGTACGGTGAAGAAATAGTTTAATTGAAACTCCTTAGTAGTGTCCATCATGAGGACATAATAGACACGGCAGCCAATCAGAATCAAGTATTCACCCAGACCATGGTATGAATGGTTCAAACGGTACAAGCTGACAGAACTGAATTAAAGGGTGACACACAACCCCTCAATGCATTAAAACCAAGAGTGACTTTAGAGTTTGACTGGCTAGCTATTAGCCGGTGCCTCCTCTGCATTCAGTTTCACTTCATGTATGTGAACAGAGTGGAAATCTTAAAGTCAGTCCTTGAAATATGCATATTTTGCTCCAAAGTAATTAGATGGAAAACTGCAGATATGGTCTGTTAGTTCTATACTATAGAACCTTGCACAGAAATACACAAGAATATGAATATATTCATACAATTACAGCTGAAAGAAATGTATAAGCTATGAACTGTCTGATGTGATCATTTTTATTATTGCGTGGAAGCACAATTTCAAGCTGACAAAGAATCCTTTTGCACACTGGAGGGTATGCTATACACTACTAGTAAACATTATTTCATGTAGATTCTATACAACAGGCCTCAGGTGGGTTTCTGTTCTGCTCTGTGCAATTGCTGTTGTGTTTGTGCAGATCTCAGTATTTGAAGTAGCAGGAAGTGATCAAGAGGTTCAGCCAGAAAACTGAGGAACATTTGAATGGTAAAAGAGAAAATGAGCCACAGCAGCAGGTAGACACAAACCTGTGAGGAGATACCTGATGCAGTTTCCCCCCAGGACACATTACAGAAAAGGAAAATGACAATTCAACAGGGTTACAGAATGAGGACATGAAGCTGTTTCATGTGCACTGAACTCCTGAGGAACTTGTCATTTTTAAGTTGATTCATTGTTCCAAAGGAAAACCTGAGTCACTGTTGAAAGAGACTCAGTGAGCGGTGAGACTGCGAAGGTTGACGTGCCACATTTGTGATTCACAGGTAAAAGTTTGATTTGGGAATACGTGTAGACATTGTTTTGCGAGTTTTAAATGCTTGGATTAGTCTTGAGTTTTAATAATAATTGTCCTTCATTTAACTTAACCTGTAAATCAGTTTTCATATGTTTGGTGAACAAGTGTCTCACAGTCAGATGTGAGTGACAGGATGACAGCATTTTGGACCACAACATATTCAGGATACATCAGATTTGCTTTTCATGGTGAAAACTTTTTCTGACAGAGTGTGGACACACACTGGATTGAAGTTCAGGCCTGTTTATGCAGTGATGTCTTCTGACGTCTCTGATATGAATGAAGCAGCCAGTTAAATACTTATTATGTAGGCCTGTCAGATCGTTTTCTATCTGTTCACAGCATTAGTCCGGTCAGTTGAGTTCTAAGAGCCACCAAACATCTCCCACGTTTATTTTCCATAATCCTGGGAGGCATTTGTAATTCACTCACTCTTTTCGTTAGGCTATTTGTCTAATGTTCCCCTAAATACAGCCTTGTTATTGCTGGAAGAAGGCACAATTACTCCAATTCCATAAATAGTATTCCAGTCACCAAAATGCTCTCCGAGACGTGCTTGCTTTAAAAAATAATATAGCCCATGATCAGATCATTGGGGCGGGGGGTTGGGGTTTAGCCTTTTTCAAGTCATTATTTTGGTTCAACAGTCCTCAACTTTGCCGTTTTGTGCTTTAATAAATCCACTGCACTACCTGCCCAGCACCTAACACAAGAAAAGACACAGTTTGAGACTACCTGGTAAACATAGTGGAGCGTAAATCAACCAAAAAGCCAAATATATTTTTCTCAGGAGTTGGTGGAGACCAAACTAGAGCTAAAAGGAGAGTGAATATGGCTCTTATATTCATCAGTTGGACATAAACATAACTCCAAATGAATGCTAATAAAGCTCTATGCAGCTCCACATGTACTGGAGATAAGGCGTCTGTTTGCCAATACATATCTACATTATATGGCAGAAAATTTGTCAGTGTTGTTGTCAGCACTGACCCCCAAGTGGCCAAACAAAGCCAAATTTAGCCGCACGTGTCGATTTGTGGGTCCGAGTCACTCAACAGAAGGAAGCAGCTTAATGGGTCAAAATTAAGGTCATGAGCAGCAGAGAGCGTGTGTCAGGCCTCACAGAGTTGAGCAAAGCCACTTCAGCTAGTTTAGTTCTGTTTGGACAAGGAGTGAGACAAATCACACACTTGTTTCATCAATACAAAACCTGCATCAGGTCGATGATTGCACGTTCCAGGTTCTGCCATTTGTCTCTCTCTGAATGAAAGCAGTGTGTGTATTCAGGAAATAGTGTGGGATGTCTCCAATGAGTTTAATGAGGATTGCTCAAAGGTGTCTTAAGTTATGAGCAAATATGTGATGCGCGTGCCCACTGGCACCAATCCATATGACTGATTTTGATACTTGCGCCCAGAGCAGGCACACTTAAATTGAAATTCTGAAATTCAACATTTTTGGTATTTATGGCACCACCTACAAGTCAGACCCAAAATGCTTCGCTGGGCCTATTACCAATCAGGTCCTGAAGATATGCACCACCATTTATGATGATTGGACAAATCAGTGATGAGTTATGACCATTATCCTGCTAAGCTCAGTGCCTTGACAAGTTTTTTTGTAGAGCACATTGAGGTGGATTTGTGGGTCCAATTTCAAGTCATTTGGGCTTTTGATGTGAGGGGGGAGGCCTTTCCAAAACTGAAACTTTGAGCCTTAATTACAGCGCCACCATCTGGCTGGCTCCTATTTCTTGGGAAGCACTTGCAAATAATTTCCAGCTTTTGGGGCTGAGTTTCATGTTTCTAGCTCTTCCAGTTCATGACAATTTGAGCTGTTGCGGCAGAAAAAAGAAGAAAGACGCTTCGGGTCTTGAACCCTTATTAACGCAGGTGTGATGCACTGGGAGTAAGGCTCGGTGTTTGAGGATTAGCTAAGTCACAGAGTGTGACTTTAAGAAAGCCGACATTCTGGCATCTGGCCAGGAGCTGAGGTACACAGTAGCCAGCACCCATACAGGCACCTCAGGCTTTAAGAGGAAGTCAGCTGACACAGCAAATGCGTAAATAAAGAGCAACGTTAGGGTTCGACATATTTAAATGTCTAGCTTTGCTCTTTTGTTTTCTGATTTCACTTTGCTTTCCTTAATCATTGTCGTTGGGAGAGCTCTGTGCTGTGGCTGCTAGCCTCACCCTCACCTTGATAGCCGCAACAGCCAATTGTTGACTGTAAGTACATGACATGTCAACAGGCCAACACCTGAAAAGACCGTTTCAGGCAAAAATGTAGGCGTGAACACACAGGTTGCAGACACATACTGATGAAATATCCAGTTTTTTTATTGTGATGTGAAAAGTAGCAGCTCTATCAGACTTTAATCTATCTCAAACTACTCTCCTCTCTCCACACCTTCCCTCCCCACTCTCATGTTCCTCTCTAGCGTATGTGGCAAGATGCCAATCAGTTAAATCCTCCCTGGCTCTCTCGCTGCCAGTCAGCCCTTTTCCCTTTCCCTTTCCCCTCACTTAACCCTACAAGTCTATGCGTCAGTCAAGTGAAACGCAGAGTGCATTTTATTGATCAAGAGAGATTTTAACTCTCGCCTTCCATAATCGTGTCGCAGGTCTCCACCAGACAAATTCAGGTCAGTCAGGAGACACTTAATTCCTCTGATGGGCAGCTATTTGAAACTCTATTAGTGTGAGCCACTAACTATTTTTTACCCTGGCCTTTCTGTCCCTCTTCCTGTAGGTGTCTCCACCATTATGTTAAAGTGTTCTGCTGTATGCCAGGCAGTCTAAGAGGATTTGCTTGCTTAAGTTCAGAGGGATAAACACTGGACACAATGAAAGATTATAAAGGAGAGATGGAAGACGGGCCAGTAAATGGACTGCACATTGTGAGCTTCAAATGCTCAGAAATTCTAAACTTCTGGAGAAAATCAATTGTACATTTTACTCTGATTAAACAAATGTCAGCTGCTCCCATTCTAGCCGGATGGAAACATCTTAACTGAGAAACTGTCTAGAAGAGATTATGACAAAAACCAAACTGCACCTTTCTTTCCCACGAGGTCGCTGGGAGTGAGTGGATGAAAGTCCTGTGTGTCTGTGTAAGCTGGAGATTAAGTGTGTACTGTCTGTGTGTTTGGGTTCGTGTGTGTCATGATGCCCTCCCCGGTAGTATTTCTTGTAGTACGACAGCCAGTAGGAGTAGGCAGCATCTCCAGTGAAGCAGAAAGGTCCACGTGGTCGTCTGTCTGGTGTACAGTACAGAACAGAGAGTATCACCAGTCTGATCTGGCTTCAGTTTCACACAACAAACTGAGTTTGACATATATATGAATGTGTCTCAGTACAGTTTACAGCTGCATTTCTATATCAAAGCGGCTGTCTCCTGCATCTTTCTCCTGTGCATTCACAAACAGATAAGCATGGGGAAGAATAGAAATCGACCCCCTTCTGTGTCCAAATCAATCAGTCAGTGGTGCCTTCATCAAAGTGACTGGACATCAATAACCAAATATGCTGCCCTTTGAAGTCTCCGCTGTGAGGAATTAATATATCAAGATGCAGTTACGGTTGCTATGCAACAATAAGGCAGGTTATCCTGGCATCATGCTTGAAACGCAGAAATGAAAATATGGAACTTTTTGTGTGAATGCAAATGGTGGCATCTTTTGTAGTTTATTAGAGACGGTGAAGTTTACAGATTTTTTATTTTCGCAAGTATGGAATTGTGTTGCACTCACCCAAAAAATGGAGACCTTCTCTTCTGATTAGGGTTAGGGACGTCTGTACCTCATAGTTGTGAGATGTTGTCTTGTTGTAATTAGTTCTGCATCTGAGAATTATAAGACAGTATCTAAGTATCTTGTGATTACAGTACCCTCATCTTGTACTGTAAAATATTGTAGGTTGCTATAGTACTTGGATCAGGTTAATGGGGGGGCTTAGTAATGCTGTCATACAAATTGTGTCACTGGGTCGCCTAGTATTGTATCAGCCACTGACATTGACCTGAAATGCCTCAGACAAAGGAGGAACCAAAAGCAATTTTTTGTACTGTTTGTTCATAACTTGAATGTTTTCTCATAATTTGAGTCGTTGCATTTCATTTCATTTTATTTTATATTTTGTTGTTTCTGGACATGGACACATGTCTATGAAATAGTTGAGACAAATCAGTGTCTGTTGGAAACAGGTTGAAATATTCCTTCTGTGCTTGCAGATTTATTCACTTTCATTAATAAAATAAAGTGTTTAAGAGCTGGTTATAGACAGCGATACCTTTATAAAATGGAAAGGATAAAATTTTAGATAAGTATCATATTGTTCCAAAATAAAACTTCTTCTTGTTTCAAAATTATATTTGACAAAGTGGGGCTGTCTTTTATTTTGGTGGACAAGACAAAAATGTCTCTCGTCAAACAATCAAGTAATTGTAAAGCACATCATATTGTCTATGCAGCAGCATTTGCCTGAGATGCAACAAGTGTTTGAGATATAATTTTTCATGCAGCTGTATTCTCTCATGATTTCCTCCCTCCATGTCTCTCCATTTCTTTATTCTTGTTTCTGCAGACTCTTGACTATGAGACCAAGAAGTCATACACCTTCAAGGTTGAGGCGTCCAACGCACAGCTCGACCCCCGTTTCCTTCATCTCGGGCCCTTCAAGGACTCAGCAACGGTCAAGGTGAATGTCCTGGACATGGAGGAGCCTCCGGTCTTCACCAAGCCCTCTTACTCTATAGACGTGTATGAGGACACTCCTCCAGGAACCATCATCAGTTCCGTGACGGCTCACGACCTGGACGCCAGCAGCAGTGCTGTCAGGTAACAAGGAGCTTGTTAGTCAGTGGGAATAATATTAACAGCATCCTTAACTGCATGTGGCCACTGTCAAAGTTCAGACGTAACCTAGGAATAATGTCAGCGTTTTAAGTAGAGACTAGCTGGTGTCAGTTAGATTAGCACCATTGTATGTTTCCCTCTCACTCTTAACTGCATGAATACTGAAACACTTGCATGCAGTCTGGAACATTTATTTAACCATGCATGCCTAAAAGTCACTAGTTAAACTTCACAAGAACTTCACACACAGATTCAGTGATGGATTTGGGAAAAGCTGATACAATCCAACCCTGAAGGAAACACATGAACTGCATCTAATGAGTAATGCAACGTGGGTTCATTTTTCCACCAGCGCATGTATTTGTGATTTCACATGCATGAATTCACTGTAGGCTGTATCATGTGGTTGTAAATTGTCTTTTAAAGTGGGCAGCCTGCACCTTAATTCAACAGCAGCTATAAAAAGAATAGTCCCATCATTTTACTGTCAGCCAACAGGAGTGAGTGCCCCTGTGTCCAAGGTGAAAATCACCCATTGTGCTGTTATAATCACTCACTTTTAAAAGTCAATGTCAATCATAAGAGCTGAACTTGTGTTGTAAATACATACAGAGACAAAACTGAACCTTTAGACACTGTGGTTACATGCACAAAATGAAAGAAAAGAAAACACTTAAAAACACTTTGGGTTGCAATTACAGATCTATAGTGTTTGTACAATGTGAGCCACTGCGCAGCCTTTGTAGACAACAGAAGTGTGAATCTGTTCCATTCGACGCCTCCGGTGTGGACGAGGTTTTATGGAAGAAGTTGGGGTGCATGACTGAGTCAACAAATTATGTTGACGATGTGTGTCGTTCGTTTTCCAGATTCTGTTTTCTAATGAAAAGTGATGTTTGTCATGATGTTGATAGACAAGCACAGTCCAGGTAGTACTGTGTTTCTTGCACACTGTATTTGCTGTTATTAATTATTTGTATGGAAACATGATTGGAGAGACTGAGGTCCATGTCTGACTTGTACCCACAGTTGACTCTGGTTTCTCTGAACCATGAGCCATGTCATCCACAGCCAGACCTTCAAAGTAGAGGCAGCCCATCAGAAAGCCTGACAGTAATTTTTGGAACAATCATGTTGGTGTTTTGAAAAGGTGCTGACACACAACCTATTTTTTTACGTATGAGAACTTGTTGGTGGTCTCCAATGGCTGGCAGAAACATTAATGTACAACAGTTATGCACTGGAACTTCAACAATGTTACATACGCCCTGGTTTTAAAACATGAAGCCGTACTGTGTGGATCTGAGTGGGTCAGAGTTATTGCCGTTCCAAACCGAACCTCGAAACATCAAACTGCTTTGCTGCTACGGTGCTTAAAAACAGCGAAACGAGCACTTTGCTCTTTTTAATGGGTTCTCCTGTGACGAAAGCTCCCCTTGCTGCCCCACTGCTGGAGTGAGAGCGTTTTTGTGAGTGTGGCTCTTTTGATGACAGAGCACCCAGAACTTGATTCCCTCTCAGGTGAACGCTTATCTCCGCAGGTATTCGCTGGAGTGGCTCACAGAGTCTGACAGCTGTTTTGATATTGACACAGTGGAAGGAACCATTTCCACCAATGAATACCTGGACAGAGAGACAGCTCTGCAGCACAACATCACTGTGGTGGCAACCAAAGTCAGTAAGTATTCCACACCAAAATCATGATACTGTTATATTTTGATACTGTTGATGGTTAGCATGTTTTCTGCAGTAGCCATCCAATGCACTGACATGATCTGATTACCTCTCTGTATACTAGTGTTCACTGTTGGTGTTAAGAGTCTGCTGTTCTGCAGTTCTCAGTTTGTGCACAATTTATTTTTTACCTTGGGGGATGCCCCAAGCATTATTATCTGTGTAACTGCTGCAAAGTGTGCAATGACAGTCACATCATTACACACACAAAGCTGTCTAGTCCTTAACTATTTTAAGTTTAAGCTGGATGAATTGAAATGCTTTTTTTCAAACTGAAAAGCATAACTGGACAGCCGCTTCAAATCCCAAGGTTCTGTTCACTCGAGCAGAAAATGTTTCCCTCCTGGAAGAATCCAACAGTTATGAGGACATTTTACTGGTCAAATGTGAAAAGATTGTAAAAACACAATAAACTTTCCCGAGCATTAGATCATAGAACAGTGCAGGCCTGCTGCGGCTTCTGATGATGTCCTCACACCATTGTTTGTAAAGCACAAGTTACGCAGACCAGTCACAAATATCTTCACAGGCTGATATTAAAATCAACTCATCATTCTAAGTAGCAACCTCATCATCAAATAAAAATGGATAAACAATCTACCACCAACACAGTAAAATCAATACCAAACAAGATAATCACCACAATCGAGACTGACTGAGTTTCCTCCGCAAACAAAGAGACTCAGGCCCACATGCTCGGAAGCTGGACCAGTGCATTACGAGCTACTTCAACAAGTGACTCAGTGCAAAAATACAATTGACAAGCAAGCACATTTGACCCAGAAAGTCTTGTTGTGTTTCTATTAATAAACTTGGTAATGGTGGTCAAAACCTATAGCAGATGCTGGATCACACCAGGCATGGATAAAGGTCTATCTGTGTCCAGGCCTCTCATCACTGTATATTTACTGGCCGACCCCGCTGTTCTCCCATGTTGGTCACCCCACAGAATGATTTAGCTGAGAGTGTCCAATGTTCAAAGCTTGGACTTACTCTCCTTTCACAGTTTTGGGATGAGGATTTGGATCATTTTTTTAGTTACTGTGGTTGTTCCTCCTTATTTGCATACTTCAATAACTCTTAATCTTTGGTGTGTCTCATAGTCCAATGATGTGCTGTGTCTACTCTGTGCTCGCTCTGCTTCATCACTCACATAGAGCGACTTTTTAACCTGCGCCCTCATGTTACCTCAGTCAACTGTCTTCAGAATGTAATTCTGGTTTAGAAATGTCAAAGTCTCCGCCCATGTCTTTCTGTAAGTCCAGTTCCTTGGCTCAGCAGGTAAAGGGGGCTGTCCAATAATCACATTTGATGCTTGGGTGCTGCCATTGGCGTGTCAGTATGTGTTCGAATGAGAGGCAATTTGTCGATTGATTTGGGTAAAAGTGCAATAAAAATGCAGGCATTCAGGCGACCCTTGGTTTCCATATGTTACTAGAGTGCCACAATCAATTAGCACACTGGTGAAACTTTCTTCTGTGCTGTAATCCATGAAGTGAAGATGAAGTGTGCACTTTTTTCAGTGTTATGTGAATAAAGCTTCATAGAGTGCCATTGCATTTGTGCTATTGGAAACCAGAGGCTGCCAATGGCTTTCCACATGGTTTCACTATATGCACATGTATGCACAGATGCATGCACATACCCTTGATTACACTGGAAGAAGAATTTACATACAGCTACTTCCACTAAATGTGCGTATTGAGATATGATCGCAGAGGCAGACTCGAGCTAACAAGTGCAGGTTGAATATGAATAATGGGAACACTGTCTAAAACTAATGCAGACTATATAATGGATCAAATAACTAAGTTTTTGTTGTTGCACCAACAGTTGCACCCTGAATCCATGCAGTTGCTGTTCTCTTTGTCCACTTGTTCTGAAAATGTGGACATTTAAATTTTCATTTTTCGTGTGCGCTTTGAGGAGGTTTTGTCCATTTCGGCTTAAAAGCTATGACAGAAAGTTAATTCTTGAACTAGAAAAAGCAGCAACAAACAATTTCACCGCTTAAAGCTGTTCTCAAGCTTTTGATCATCTTATGTGACCTTTATCAGCAGATGACGAAAGGAAAGTGACCAACAATTTGTGCACTCTGCAACCTGAAAAAAAAGAAATAAATAAATGACATACACAATTAAAATATAAAGACAAACCATTGCGACTATCAATTGTTGCAGGAAGCTTGGGTTACATTTCTCTGTGCCCCTCTCTCCCCCAGTCCTTTGCACATTTGGCTGGAGTGCAGCAGCTGTAGTGACTGCAGTGGAAACTAAATTTAGTAAATTTGAGCAAGCAGCTTAAGTCATCCAGACCGTGTATGCACCATATGATTTCCTCCTGTAAGCTTCTTGAGGTGGCAAAGGGCTGCCGAGTTACAAATCTGCCAGGCCTCCTCATTAGATAGAGCAACAAATCCCCTGACTCCATCACAGTCAGTTGTAGAGTGAAACACAAGAGTTTGTAAGTTAATGATGATCCAAAATGATTGGAGAAGATGATCCGACAGTTATTTGAGATGAGCGGGTTAAAACCACACAGGCAGCTGCGGCTCATGCAAACATTTGATGAGTGTCTGACTCCATCTAGTGGCCAAAATCATTATTTCAGCAGCAGTATGTTGGTTTTGGCTAAACAATGTCATGTACGATGAGGGGTGACTTATATAAATTAGTGTAGGTGTGTCAACAAGTTCATTAAAACACAAAATCAAGAACATCACAATTACTTCTTATATATAATTACTAAATTAGTTTCAGTATTTTTTCAAATCATGTCTTTTCTCAGCTTCTCCAATGTGAGGAGTTGTCGATTTTTCTGTTTTATATTACAACCTAAAACATTTGGGACGTAAATGGGACATAAAAAACACAATGTGCTTACTTGCTAATCCTTTTTGGCATATACTCATTTGAAAAAAGTACAAAGACAGTGTATTTAATGTTTGACCTCATCAGCTTTGCACAGGTAAACAGGTTGATTGGTAACAGGTGATAGCATCATGACTGGGTATGAAAGGAGCATCCTGGAAAGGCTCAGTGGTTCACAAGTGATGGAGCCAGCTTCACCACTTCAAAAAAACAGACTGTGTTGAGTAAAACTGTTGTTGGTGAACACACTCTATTTCCAAATGATTGCATTCTGTTCTTCTATACGTTTTACACAGTGTCCCAACTTTTTTTTGATTTCAGAGTTGTGGCAAAAATGTATACCTCTGAGTTTTGGACTGTTGATAAGAAGAAACAATTTGAGAACATCATTTTCAGCTTTACAAATCATGATGGACACATTCCACTGTTTCCTGACATTTTACAGACCAGTTAATTAAGGAGACAGTAGGAACATTAATCAATAATCACTAGTTTTTAGTTGCAGCAGTAACTCAGATGATTCCTGCAGAAGAAGGTTAAAATACCTTTCGCCACAATTTTATGTAGTCCCAATGCCAGTTCACCTTGAAGAACTTCAGAGGGTAATTGCCAGCATGGAGGAAGAGGTGAGCTGGCTGGCTCAGAATCAGTCCGATGCTTCCAATCTGGAGACAGACTACACAAAATCACATCAGCCGACATTCTACATCAGAGTTTGGACGTTTGTCTGGGGCAACACGTCAAAGTCTGTGCAGTCACATTTAGATATATTTGGTTACTTACCAATTGGTACTCACAGTGTGCCATAAACGGGTCGGTGGCGAGGTAGAACAACACAATTACACAGCCGAGACCCTCATGCCCACGCCTGGTGCTCTGTGTGCAGCATACAAGAACTACTACGTACACTGTGTAATTCAGAATGGGTACTAACCCTAACCTCTGCTAGATGATTTACAGCTGAAACACAGAAGTGCAAGTGTGTTTTAAGCTGAGTGTTGCAGATTGAACAAACCTGTTCAATTGGACACACTGATGTTTTACTCTAATGTGCTCGTCCTGCTTTACCAGCATTATGTATCAATCTTTAGGTCCACGTAAATGACACAAAGCTCTCAATGTGGGCTAATAAAGACATGCCATCGACCAGGGTATCCAGATCAAGATGAAGAGTTTACTATGTGCACATGTCTGTACCTGGGGTGTTGCCTGTATCTCACCTGATGAACGGCTGAAAGACTCCTGTCCAGCATTTCAAAAGCTTGACTGATACGTCCTTTGTGCTCAGACTTTGCAAAGAACTGCACCATTTCTACCAGACTGGTTCAGCATTTTCTATCAAAAGGTTAAATCCAACTGTAGTGAGATGTGGAAGGAGGTCATGGTGAAGATCACTGTTTTATGGGCATGTGATTACACACTCATGCTCACATTAACAGATGGATGGAAGAGAAATAACACTAAAATATGTTTGTCTGCTAAAAATAATTAATAATCTTCTCCGCAAAACCTTTACTAAAACCAACAAACTGAAAAAACTGTCAAGCTCAACATTCCATAAACCTTACTAACATCAAAATGAAACATATCAACACGTCACACACACACACACACACACACACACACAAACACACACGCAGCCCTGAGGAAGTAAAGTGATGGACCAGGGTTTATAGACTGCAGCCTACAGGTGGAGTTGATGCGTGGATTGGCAGCAGGTGCACACGTAAGTTGGCGGGAGGAAGGAACGAGTTCACCATGCTCTGGAGAAAACAGATACACCCACATCCATAGAGGGAGGATGATTTCACGGAGTGTAGTTAATTTAAACACAAGATACTTGTGCTCAAAAAGAGGATTCATTCTCAGTGAAGAACCTTGGAGCCCTAATCTGCCTCTATACATGCCAAAGAGCAGTGATTCCTAACACGTCTCTGGGGGTCATCAGGTGGATACTTGGGCGTCCCAGAGTCACCCCCCCTAGTGCCAGTTCACACTGCTCCTACACAATCCAAACAGCACTGCCACATTCAACTGACCCAGGCCTGTTTAGGAGATGCTCCAGGTAGTGGCCAGTACAGTACACATTTAGCTAATGCTAATGCTAACCGCTAAGAAGAACAGAAGAAGACAATACAGTTCCGATGCAACCATTTAGCTAATGCCAATGCTAATGCTAAATGCTAACCGCTACCTGCTAAGAGGAACAGAAGAAGACAATACAGCTAGATTCACCTATACTGTTAATGTTAACTGCTAGATGCCAATACTAACTGCTAAGACACTACCACCGCATATAGTCATATATGACTTCATGTTGACTGTTACAGACAACCCTCTGCTGTCTACCAAAGTGTCAGTGACAATCAACATCCTGGATGTGAATGAGTTCCCTCCTGAGCTGGCGCTTCCTCCAGATACCTTCGTCTGTGAAAACTCCAGAGTCGGGCAGGTAAACTGAGCTGAATCTGCTTGGGAATGACGCTTGCTCTTACAAAACAGTGTGGAGCATACACTGCACACCTTTACCCTGGGTGACAAAGATTTATCATGTTGAGATCTGAGTTAATCCGTGTTACAGTTCAGTTCAAATAGTCTAAAAAGCCACATTCAGATAAAGAGTGGGTGTACCATACAAATTGAATTGTAAATGAGAGGATAAAGCATGCAGATGCTCCACTCTCCACAGGAGAGTTACTGTTTTCGTGTGATCTGAACCAGCACTCTTTAATTCACAAGCCATCAGCTTTCCTCTCCTTGGTTCTGCGTGTACTGAGCAGATTGTCTGTGTTTGCTGCCTGACCAGGTGATCCAGACGGTCAGCGCTGTGGACAAAGACCTTCCACCTGTCGGCCAGAGGTTCTTCTTCAAGACCCCCAAAGAGCTCCGCAACAGAAACTTCACTGTTCGAGATTTTGGAAGTGAGTAAGAGGGGATCAAAAGGGAAGAAGACGAAGAAGATAATTTTGTGTAATTGTGTGACTCCTTTACTTTGAAGCAAAAGTGGCTCTAATCGTTATTTTTATAACAATGCATCTAATAATAGTGACAACAAAGTGTCCGTGTGACAGGGCTCTCACGCAGCGAGTGTCAGCTCATTGTTTAGCCGTCGAGCACACAGCTGATCACTGCTCTCGGAGCGTTGTTTGGGCTGCTGCAGGCAGCTGAACACCTCAGCCAACACCTTGTCACTTCTCATGTAGACACTGTGGTGTTAAACTGCTGCTGAAGCTTCTGTCAGAAACCCACTCTGACCATATGTTATTAGTCTTTGAAACAGCTTGTGTTTGTTTTACTTCACTGGTTTTGAAGACCAAAGAAACCTACTCTATTTCTACTTAAGTAGAAAGTTGGAGTGCTCTCTGCTGTTTTGTTGGTTGATTGATGGTAGACACCTTTTGGGTTACTCCACTATTCAGACTTCTTGTCTCATTCTATATAGTCCTGTTTTATTTAGAATTACTGGATGTACAGTTCATATGCACAGTTCTGTAGCCCATGATGTACTGTATGCCCTCTGCCAACATACAGTGCCAGTATGGGAAGTGATGTCCCTTAGGCCATATCGTGCTTTAGTTATAATATTCATCCAGCGTTGAATATCCATGGCTCCTATAGCCCTGACGTGAGGTTATAATTTTGAGGAAGTGCACATCAGCCACATTGTGCTCTGCAGTGTAACCTCAAGGCGTTCACATGTAGCTGTTGTAGATGTGATGTAACCCCTTATCACAGAAATATAAATCTAGTTTAAGAGTGTGGAAGAATGTTAATATTTGATGACTTTGCAAACTCTGGATTACATTCAGTCACAAGGTTTTCCTTTTTTTTTAACATTCACTCTGAACATTATTGAAATTCTTTCTTTTCACTTTCATCTGCACATGGCAACAACACCATGGTCAAGGTTAGAGAAACTATAGTTAAGTTATAGTTACAGTTGGACAACTAACACATGGTTAAGGCTCTGGAAAAGTTAGCCCAACATAAACTGCTGGATTGTGACAGCGTGTGAACCTCCTGCATTACCACACAGAGCACATACTGCATCCTGTATTGTGAGTCATGGCAGTGGAGATAAATCTTGAAGCATAGATCCTCCAGTATTGTCAAAATTTTGGGCTGGATGATCAGCTTTTATAATCTTCCACTTCAATTTCCTGTTTTCTCCTGCCACACCTCAGCAACAAGCATTGTTAGATTTTTGTGTTTGCGCCTGTACAGCCAGCATCACATCTGATAGAGTCAGACACAGGCCTACAGCCACGAAGGGAAACTGGAGCGTGTGTGTGTGTGTGTGTGTGTGTGTGTGTGTGTGTGTACCTATCAAGCAGTGGACAGTGTTACATGTTTACCAACAGTGGACTGGTGAGCCAACAGGAAACATTTTGGAGGTCAACTGTTGGTATGGCTGTAAATCATGCTAAAATCACGTCTACACCCCTCTGGTGAATTTATCTTAATATTAGCTAAGAGGGGACTTGCAAATCTGTGAGTGTTCAAGTTCATACTCAGTGCTGCCCCTGCAGGCTGGAGCTGGGATTTCAACCACTCACTAACACGCATCATTTTTCACACCTCAATTGTGTGAATGGCGGGCAAAGGATCCTCACACTAAGGCCTTTATACGCCAGGGACGTAAAAGATGACAAGAAGCAAATGCAAAATACTCAGACGCTAATATTTCAAAACTATTCATAACGGAAGCAACTGCAACAATTGCACCAGTTCATTCAAAAAAATGTGGAATCAGCATCATCCAGTGATGACGATGTCTTCCTCTTCCTCCTCAGCAGGAAAAAATGTTAAGCCAGACTACACCAAAAAGGTATATATGGTGTGATGATGAGTTACCCGAACACAGCAACTCATGTGAACCTCATTAAATGAGGGTTTAGTCAGTCAAGCAACTGCACACACACACACACAGTGGTGCTAATATATCACTGGTTGAGGCTGATCAGATTCATTTTGATTGACTTTGCGTCCAAACACTGGCGGTAAACTGGATCATTATATGAAGGAAAAGAATGTGAATATGTACAAAATAAATTTACAACAATTCTACAGATTGGACAAAATATTGCAAAGTCTGCCTATGCATTAATTATTGGTGATCACTTTCACCAGGGACTGGTTCTAAATGCCTGTAAAGCTAACCACCTATCCTGGGTCTTTCTTTTGAAAGACTGGTGTTACGGTGTTATTTGTTCCGAAGGCAAAGTCTGGTTATTGTCCATATTTATCTTAGCCTAATCCCTCCATTCATTGCAAATGGAATGGAGTGTTTTAAGTGGAAAGGCTGACACTTCAGGGATGCTTATTCTTGGTATAGTCTTCAAGAGTTGGTGAGACTTCCCAAATGTCGTGTGACACAGTCTGGGAAATGTCAGTGCTGTAACATCATCCTCTGCTGGTTTCCAGACAACACAGCTGGCATTGTGACTCGACGCTCAGGCTTCCAGCGGCGGCTGCAGGATGTCTACGTGCTTCCTGTTGTGGTTGAAGACAGTGGTTACCCCGCCCAGAGCAGCACAGCCACCCTCACCATCCGAGTGTGCTCCTGCGAGGCCGGGGGCTCGCTGCTTACCTGCTCGGCCGAGGCCATCTTCCTCCCCGTGGGCCTCAGCACTGGAGCTCTGATGGCTATTCTGCTTTGTGTAGCTCTGCTGATTGGTAGGCTCATCTTTCTTCTAGAACTACAACATAGTGATAAATACAAACACCAAAACACTGTTCATAGGACTGAAATCAGCACATTGGGTCATACTTTCAGTACAGGCTCTATCTTAGAGTCACAGATGTATTAGGCTTTCTTTTAGGTCTATTTAAACACTGTGTATGCACAAGAGGGACATTTGCATAAGCAAACACTGCAGGTAGGGGTTCCACTTTAGTCATTATAATTACTAATGGTTGAATGAGTAAATTACACCAGTTCATTGACTGTTTGTGTGAATGCTGTGTAGAGTGAAACTTAATCACTGTTGTATAAAGGGCACAGGGCTTGCTTTTCTGTATTTGTCTGTATTTCTGCACAAGGTTAGAAAAAAAGCAGCACTTCAAAAACAGTGTACTCACATCATGCGTTAGCCAGTAGTTTGATAAATCTGCTGATGCATTTGAACAGGAAGCCTTCATCGGAGCTTGTATGACAGGAGTCATGTGATCACCAGCCAACAGGAAATGATAACACCTGCACACCGCCAGGAAGATCCTACATTTAATAGATGCTATTATTGCAAAAGAGTTTCTACATTGATAATAACAATAATAACACTATGATAGCACAACCAGACAGGTGAATGAGTCACGTAAACCATGTGGGAGCGTTGTATTAAATTTGTCGATGCGAAACCTTTCTCTTCGAGACAAGGATTGATGAATTAGTGAATAGGCAATTGTTCACTAACACTAGAACAACAGTAAAGGAAAATATCAGAGATTTTAGGAATTTTATTAACTTATTGTGCCCTGAGAGGCCATAAGAATAAATCAATGTGGCTTTAAATATGATGACTTGAAATGGACTGAAGTACTTTCTGTCCACTTAAATTGGCAGACTTTCCCACACAGCTCAACATATTAACATCTGCACAGCAATGCAAATGTAACATTAAATTATGACAGAGCTTTAACCCAAAAACAATTCTTGTCTGCTGTATCAATGTCACTTAACCTGCAGTGCTCCCAACTCTTTAAGTCGTGCATTATTATTAGGATTTTCAATTGTGAAAAAAAAACAAAAAAGGATTTTTAGGAATTTTTATGAGTGCATTTGTGATGACTGGCTAAATGAGAGAGAGAGAGAGACTTTCAGGTGTGATAAAAATCACATTGTTGTGGTGTTTTAATTTTCTGGCCCACAGCTGATAATGTGATAATGATGAAGAGGCATTTTCCCAGTGAATTAATGTTTGTAGGATAACACTAGAGGGCACCAGCAACCCATGACAAGCCTCTGCTCATCCCAGGAAGATGCCCAAGTCCACTCAGAGACGCTGATGCTCATTTACTTCTTTTTCATTCCATCATCTCATTTCATTCATTAATCATGCCTCTGTTACAGAGAATTATACTGCATACTACACTATACTATATATATATATATATATATATATAATATAGTTAAGAAATTGCTTGTTTCAGAAATTGCTAGCTCTCATTGTGAAAGTGTGTGTGCATATACATCTCGTATGTGTGTTGAAGCAGAAATAAAATTTAAGCAGGGTGGAAGCAGTTCTTTATGCTGCCCTCACAACTGATTCACCCGCAGTCATAAGAGAAGCACATAGGTGTGTGTGTGTGTGTGTGGACTGATGGCTTGTCAGAGAAGAATCACTGCTTCCTCAGGGCATTGTGCCTTCTTTATTGGTGTCCTCTGCAGAGAGGGAGGATAACTGAAAGAGGACATAAAGGAGCAGAGGGGAGGATGGGCTAATAGCTGCGAACACATAACATCCACCTTTTCCTCGTGCCTGACAGAGAGAGAGAAAGTCCCTCATATGTCATGATGGCAATGAAGCACTTTGCTGTAGCAGAAGAGGGAGCTTGACGGTACGCTTGGAGGAATGCTGGCTGATGTTAATTACTCAAATATCTTAACATTTGTGCTTAAAATGGCATGTGTATATTTTGGCAGGGTTATATTAGGTCAAAGACGGTTCTCTGGAAAGGATAGACTGGAAAATTTCCACTGCTGGTACATGATGCTAGAAAAAAGCTTTTCGTCTTCCCTGGGGATTGGCCTTTGGTTTGGCACCTCATGTTTTATTAACTTCCTGTTAGCTCTTAGCTCTTGTCACCTTTGGGGCAAAAACACAAACGCAGACAGGTTGACCCGGCCAAAAAAGCAATTAGCAATTAGTTTCATAATGGATCACCCTGTGGATTATGTATTGGTAAATCATCAATAAAATGTCAGAAAATACTGAAAAATGCTCATCACTATTCTCTAGAGCCCAAACTAATTTAATTGCTTATTTTGTCAGTAAAAAACCAAAACATAGTCAGTGCAGTGATGGAAAACAGAGAAAGCAGCAAATCCTTACTAATGTTTGGCATTCTTGCTTTGTGAATCGATGACAAAGACTGATCGATTATCAGAATTCTTATTAATTATTAAATAAAACTGTGACATGATCAGTGTCTCCAGAGGGCTGGGATGTTTGACGTGCTGGTGCTTCTTGAGCGTGAGTAAGTAAAGTCGAACATAAAACAGAGACAGAACAGATAAAGATGGACAAAAATGGGAGAAAAGAATGGAAAACAATGTTTTCAGTGGAGATTGTAAAAGGTGAGGGACTCCTGAGGCAGGCAGTTGAAGCCCAGCGGCTCTGAGTGTGAATTCTTTGTTCTTTCCTGTCAGGATTTCGACACAGGAGTTCCCTAATTCAGGCTCATAAAGGCTCAAACAGATTCAGACCTGAAACTTTGCTGACCTCAAGGACTAACAGCATGGCATTAAAAGCTCTCTTAAGTTAACAGGAGGCCATTGTAGGTAACTCTCTGTTTCTGCCACCTAGCCTTGGTTAAAAGGGCTGCAGCACTTTGGGCGACAGCTGTTGGAGCTACAATAATCCAAGCGTAAAGAACTGAGGCATGCGTGACCTTTTCCACATCAACAGAGAGGAGGCAAAGTGGAATTTTTGAGGTCTTTATCAGCTGGAGGCATCATGACTGAACTAACCTGATATTCAAAGCCAAAATTTGAATCAAATTCTACTTCAAAGACTGAACTAATCATATATTGACAAAAATCTAGTATTGACGATCAAACCATCACTAAATAAATTACAGAATCTTGTTTTTATAACAACGGTCATCACTTCTCCCAGGAATCATGCTATTGTACCCATCAGAGAAATTGCTGTGTAAAATATAAATAAAATCAGAATGCAATCATTTGCAAATGAACCATGCTTACCAACAACAGTTTGTCCAAGAGTTCCTGAGCCCATGTAGTAACATCCTTTATTCAATCATGTGTCCACAAAGTGTTGAACCTCCCTCCATCCTCTCTGTGAACCACTGAGCCTCTCCAGGATGCTCCTTTCATACTCAATGATACTATCACCTGTTACCAATCAACCTGTTTACCTGTGGAATGATCCAAACAGGTGTTTTTGGACTCTCCCAGTCTTTAGTTGCTCTTGTCCCAACTTGACTGAAACATGTCACTGCATCAAATTCAGAATCAGCAGATATTTACAAAAATCAATGAAGTTCATGAGGTGAAACATTAAATATATTGTTTTTGTGCAGTTTTCAATGGAGCATATGTTAGAAAAGACTAGCAAATGATTGCATTCTGTTTTAAGTATGTTTTATGAATTTGGGTTATACAATGAGGAAAGAAACACACAAAAAAACATCTGGAAACATTACGGATGTTTCAGATCTTTGTTTTCTCTTCCAGTCTGAAGTGGCATTAGGAAAAATAGTCCCAGGGCCCCCCTTCAAACAGTTTGCACCATTATCTGATGCCAACAAAAATATAAAGCTATACTTATTCTTATTTGAATTTTACATTTGTAAAATTTTCAAAATATAAATATGAAGAACATTAGAAACATTGTCATTTTTTAAATATAAAGAACAATACAAAGCAGAGCAATAAATAAACTAAATAACAAAAATGAAATAATTCTAAATAACATCAACATTGTCACATTGTAAATAACCTACATTACCAGACAGTGCTCATCAACACATGAAGCTGCCTGCTCACATCAGAAGTTCACAAACTTCAGCTGAACAGGACAGTGTGCTGCCCAGAGAGGTGGGAAACAGGGAGAGACCAGGACGAGGAGGACTGAGACAGACTCTGATTTAAATCTGGACTCTTGCAGTTAGACTTGGTCCACATAAAGCTGAGGATCATTTGACTGAATCTTAAGGTCAGCAACAACAGGAGCATGATTCGTCTCCAGCCGATGGATTGTTGTAGTTGAGAAGAGCGCTGATTTTTCCTGCACTGCTCTATTCAAACTCAGACACAGTTCATGCCTCAAAAAACACTTGATTTTATGGGTCACATGATCAGAGTTGCTTGGAACTGAGTGGACCAGGGAAAAGTTCTCTGTTGGTCCCAGCTTGAATTCTACAAAAAACAGGTTTCACTGAACCATGCTTCCATAAAAGCAGACGGCGAGCAGGACGGACGAGACGAAGGGGAGACAGGGTCCAGAGCAGAGCAGACAGAGCTGCAGGGAGATGAGATGTAGGGTTAGCTGCAGGTAACAACAAGCAAATGTAATGTAGAGGAAGGGAAACTGGGTGGCTGCGGCACAGCTGCGTCTTCAGCACAGGACAGGGTGCAGCTGGAGAGGCTCTGTGAATTGGAGTCCTAGTTTCATTCACAGTGAGCTGCCGGTGGCCAGATCAGTTCTGTTTCTCACTTCAGCTCGGCTCAGAAGGTGCTGGATGTTTTTTCTGTTATGTGAGAAAGGGGCTTTCTGCTTCGTTACAGCCTGAAGAAATTTCAGCACTTTACCAAGTCAACACCCCCACCTCCTTCTCACAGCCCTAAATAAATCCTCCTCTAATGCTAACACAGCATTATTCCATCACCTGCAGGAGGATACAGCACTGTAGCTGATGTGCTGAATCAGAAACTAACGAATGATTTCACATTATTCTGCCTCTTTCATTGTACATGGGTTATATATTTCTCTATATTGTCCTTTTTGTGTAAATTTCTTCCCTTTGTACAACTAGTTAGTGACATGCTTTAACCTGCATCAGAAGGCAGGCTAATAAATAGCACATGTCTCTCAGTGGATGTACTCTCCACAGATTGTATCCTACGCGTCCTCTCATTTGAATTCCCCTCTGACTACGGTGAACCTGTTATTATTTCTGGAACACTGTTTGTTCCTTTTCACAATCCTCAGTTGTGCCATAGTGTTAATATTTCCTCCAGCAGCAAGAAGCTCACAAAACAGCCCTGCTGCTGACACAAGACACTTTTCTATTAAGTCTCCCAAAGAGCTGAACATGCTGAAACATCAGTATACTCCAGTACATACTAGCCCCCATTAACCCGGCCCCTCGTCTACACTGTGACCTTGTTTAGTTTCTATAGCACATAGCCCAGGGGGATGTTGTTGTGTTTCCTTCTCTGTGCGCTGATCTGCTTCACAGATCAGACGATTGGTTTGCTAATGGAGGGAAGTGAGGTGCAGCAGCTTCCATATGAGGACATACAGCACATCTGCATGCAGTGAGGACATTCAGCAGCATTTCTATTGACATATGTATCATATATAAATCATGGGATCTTTGATTATTTGTCCTCTGACTTCAGTCCAATGCACAATCATCTCTTCCCTGGATTGATGTTACCATATTTATACTGAATATATAGAAATACTGTTGTGTTAATAGTCAGTCCACAGAAACCCTTTAACACTCACTCATGTAGAAATACAGATAATATAAGCTTAAATGTGGAGCATGATAAGATCTACAGAACATTTCATTACACAGCAATTAGATTGTTTGTGGGAGTTTATGATCTAATTGAGTTGTGGCCATTAGTGATATGTGATGGAAATCTCCACAAATATCAGATATATGTGAGATGATCTGATTTTGAAATAGACTTGTCTAACATGCCTGAACAGCAGCTCCCCAGGAGGATCTTTAATTGGGACAGTTAGTGTGGACTTTTCTGCATTAGTGAGGTGGAAACTGGGATGATAAAACTGTAATAATCATGTCGCTCAGGCAGGTTTAATTGTCTCCCTGACAAGAAAAGGCTTTGTTTGTCACGTGTTTTAGGTTAGATTGAAGTCAATCTGTTGATTATGAGTTTGATTAATTGATTATTAATAAGCAAAAATAAAAGAAAGCTAAAATAGACTATTTCCAGCATTACAAGTTGAATAAATGGACATCAGGGATGCAGCCAAGGAAATGTGACTAATATATATTTGGTCAGGTATTGCTCAAGATTCACTTTAGACTGCCTCTGGCTAATGGCATGAAATATTCTGTTATACCCCGGCGTCTCTGACTTAATTTAAGCTAATTCACTAAATCTGCTCTCCGGTTGATTTATGTCTGTTTTGTTGGACAAACGCAAAATTACAGTGTAATTTAAAAACAAATCTAACACACAGAAATACCTTCTGTCTGTTTTATCTCTGTTTTGTGATGATCAAACCTGTCAGCTCTCCTGTTTTTCCTGGGATTCTCCCGTGTTTTACTGTCCTCTCATTAGTATTTAACCTTTCTAAAGGAAAGGAAATAGTTAGTGACAGTGAGCACACTCCATCCAACAGCTCACCTTGGCTGCTGTCTCTTTTCTCACCGAGCAGAAAACTAAAGAAACCTTTGAAAAGGCTCTGATAAACCTGTGCACAACATGCACAATAAACAGCAGACATCCAGAGCTAGCGACTGGCTGGTGAACACACTGTAGAGGAGCATTCAGCAGTTTTAAGCCAGATATTTTTCCCAGGATGTGGTGAAGACAGAGTGAACACTGGACTAAGAGTACATTCATCAGGTGAACAGAAACACTGCAGATGAAGGCTAATGTTGCTCTGACTGCCTCGACTGCTGCTGCTCAATTGGAAAGGATTGCTTTCAGCCTGGTAGCTGGACTAACCGATTGCTTTCATTGATATTGTAGTGATTTAGGGACTTTTATTCTTTTACTTTTCTCTATCCCTGGATGATCCCCTCCTTGCTGGCATCATTCCTGGAGAAACTGAGGGTGTATCTACAAAGTATGGTCACTTACTTATCTCCGAGATCAAGGGCGAGTTAGCCTCCAGCTGCAGCCAAGTCTTGTATTATTAGCAGCTGCATTTTCAACTGAGTGCTTATTTTTTATGCCTTACCTTTGCAGTAAAATTAGCTGAATAATTATTGCCCAGTTTCATTAGAGAAACTGGTAAATGATCAGGTTTGACCATTTTTGTCTCAACTCTGCATCTTAAAATCTAAAAGGTTTTAGACCGGGCCATAATACTGTGACGGCAGCATCAAAAGCCTTGAATGACACTTCTAGACGCTAATAGTCAGGATGGTGTCACTGTTTTTAGTGTGCCATCTAAGGCTTTCCACTCTCTTGATAATGAAATTCTTTTGAAATGACTGGATTTGATTGGGTTTGATGAAAAATCTTGGAATTGATTGGCAAATGATCTCAGAGGTAGAACACCAGCTGTTGTGGAGGTCAGTCAGGTTTTATGAGTTTTAACACAGGTGTGTATTCTGGGACCACCTTTGTTCACATTTTTTACAAATATATTAGATGCAAAATACAATTCATCTGTACACGGACAACAACAACATTCTGGATGACATAAAACAGTACAATACAAAACTAATGTTTCTTTTATAGAAACAAGACTTGTATTAATTAAAAAAGCAATAGTAAATTGTCCGGTTAACATTTTTACCCGTTATAGACCATGGTTATATAATTTATATGCATTCTTCTGCCTCTGATCTTAAACCTCCGGATACAGTCTATCACTCTGCCCGTACAGGTTCATCATGGTGGTTTGTGTTTACTATGATAGAGAGCTGGATGGCAGTCATGAGCAGAAGAGAACAGCACTGCATTCTGGGGCCAGGTTGATTTGCCTTGCAGGTCCAGACTTTGAGAAGCCCTTGTATGAACTTTTTTTTTTTTTCCAAAAACCAATAAAAATAAAAAAAATTTATCCTCTCCATACCTTGGCTGTCAGAAACATCACAGCAGAAACCTGTAGAAACTCCATTTTCTGTACTGTACATCTGATTGTTGTACATCTCTGGGGAGATGGACTACAAAGGTTGGTATTTCACTGTTATGTCCTTCCTGAAAGAATTAAAAGTCAACAGAAACATTAGGAATTACCACATCCTACAATTATGCTATCTGTAGAGTTGTGTATTAATGTCAAAATGTGACACCAAGCATTGACAGATGAGTAAACAGCAAACTTTGGAGAGCAGTCCAGCACAGACGTGTGAGGGTAATCAATGTTTTGTGCCTGCAAGAGGAACAGTGAGATTTGAGCGAGCAGCAGGGCTTCCTCTTCTTCCTCTTCTCGATATCTCCTAAGCTGCTCGAGCTCAGTTTTGGCAGTTTGTGTCCCGATGCAGACTCCAACTGAGAGCAGAGCAAATTACCCTGGATCTGACCCGGGAGTGACATGTCATCCTGTTAAAGCCTGCCATCAGGGCTCTTTACACTGTGATTCATCAGCTTTTCCTTTTGTCTACTGATATAAAAAAAAAAAAAAACACAAGAGAGCAGCCGGGTTTTTCCAGTGTTTCTCTTAAATTAAAGATTGTTTGCCAGAAATTGTTAGCAAGCACACTTCCTTGTTGTAAAGTGGTCAGACTGCCAGGGTGGCGAACGACACCGAACAGAAACAGAGTACTGTTTCGACGTAGTTCATCCAAAATAAAGTTTATTTTTTTCTTTTGAACTTGTGAACTTTGGTATTTTGAACTCAACTTCATTCTGAGTGTGTCATATTTCTGGAATTAAACCTTTGCAAGTCACAATAACTGTCCACATTCTGGTTTTAGTGAACGTCCAGTAGGACAGAGAGAAAATAAAGAGAAACAGACAAACCAATTGTATTGTGCATGTATAGAGGTTTTTCAGCTAACCCATAACTTCCTCTCTGTTCTTGCAGTCATGGCAGCATTATACATGGGCCAAAGGCGCAACAAAGAGAAAGAGACTCTGATGACATCAAAGGAGGACATCCGCGATAACGTCATACACTATGACGATGAGGGCGGAGGTGAGGCGGACACTCACGCCTTTGACATGGGCACTCTGCGCCACACGCACTCGCAGTGTACCAGCACTCACAGCAGCGCCTCCAAGAAGGACAAAAATGGCTACGGAGACGGGGTTCTGCTGCATCTCAGCAGTCGCGCTGATGACGTCAGGACGCCTGACATCCATTGTCAAACAGCCAGCGTCATTGCCGCCGTGAGCAACAAGGCCCCGCTCTCCCCCCGTGGCAGAGTGACCGAGGACGGTGCTGAAATGATCAGGGAGTTCATCGAACAGCGGCTGGAGGAGAGCCAGCAGGGATATGCCGCCCCGCCCTATGATTCACTGGCGACCTACGCCTACGAGGGCGACGGCTCGGAGGCCGGCTCGCTCAGCTCCATCGAGGAGTCATGGGTGATTGACGAGTCGGGGGATTTTAGCTCCCTTGGTGACTGGGGACAGCCGTTCAAAACACTGGCTAGTATCCTGGACAGACAGCCGCCTGCTCTGACTGAGGAGAGCTGAAAGGAAAGTGGACAGCAGAGAGACTTTGGGTGGCTATGTGGGAATTAGTGTTCTTTTCTAGACCTTTTTGTTTGTTTGTTTTTTACTGTGACAGCCACTGGCTAGAACGATGTGGGGACTTTTTTAGAAAGCCGTTCATGTGAGGTAGAGTTGTGGACTGGTTAGCCGGAGAGCGAGAATCTAGCGACAGCTGTGTGAAAAGGTAAACTTTATAGCTCCTCAAAGTGCCTGAGGTACTATATGTTTACATGTATTTTAAGTTGTGATACTTAATAAAAGATCTTGAAGTGGCGTTTTGATTTCAATACCAGATTCTGAAGCCTCATCAAATCATTTCTTACCCACACTAGGAAGGATACAAAATGTTGGATCGCCATCATCAAGTCAAACTTTTATTTTGTCCAGAACTTTAGTATATGACCAAAAACCTGCAAAACTGATGGCATTCACATCAGCCTCAGCTGCTCTTTGCGTTTACTGCTAATTAGCTAATTTTATGCCTACATGCTAAACTCAGACAATGTGAATATGAGCATGGCGAACATCGCCTGCTAAACATCAGCATCAGCATCAGTATCAGCACTGTGACATCCTGCTGTTGTAGTTCAAAGCGCTGCTGTGCCCAATTAGCGTCACAGAGCTGCTGGCATATCTGAAAAGTCTTGCAGAGTCCCGTTTCTATTTCACAGCAGCTTTAGGGCATTTAAAACGTTTAAAATGAATTTAGCTGGGTTTTCTTTAATGGGATCTGATGTCATCTTTCTTTATGAACTTTAACATCTGGCACTCATTTTCTGAGTACTGGGGTTTTTCCACTTCATTTGCTCAGCAGTTGCTTGTCGAGCAAATATTTTGATTATACAAACACAGACAAATCTGGACAAAACAGAATTACAGGTTCAGAAAACAAATAGAAACAGATGGGCTACTAACAGAGCTCAAAATATTTCATCTCACTTGATCAACTCAAGTTATGAGTCTCAGTTTGGGGGGGAAATGTTGCTCTGCTGTCGACACTGCTGACTGGGCTGTGTGCCCATTGTTCCTGTTTGTGCACACTGGTCGTGTGAGCTTGAATCAGAGACTCAGACCTCTCAGAATACTAATGTTTACTGAGGACGCTCATTTTCTTGTCTGTGTCATCACCATTATCGCTGCTCATGTGCTATGTAATTATCAAAATGACATATTTAATTGCCCTCATCAGTTTTTAAAAGGTCTAAGTGTGTACTCTCACCTACAGCATTTCCTCGGTCTGAATCATACTTTAAAAATGACCTTTGTTTTTTTCTATAATTTTTCAATTAGATTCGCTCCTCAATTCACAGTTCAAGGCGATCATGATTAGAAAAGTGCTACATATATCAAAGATATTATAAAGCTATAAAGTTATTTATAAAGCTGCACTATGCAATATTTTCACATCAGTAATGAATGAGTATGTGTAACCTGACAGGTTCCGCTCATAGTGATGAACTCTTGTTTGGTCTAATTGACCTTGTTTCCAGCAGCCACAGACTGTTTCCAGTGATCTGAACAGAAGATCTGATCTGACAAAGTTAGCAACAAGCTAGCTGGTGAACATAGCAGATCATATTTTTCTAAGGCTAAAGAGGGTAAATGAACTTAACACTCATCAGCTGGACATAAACATGACTCCAAATGAATGTTAATGTTAGAGTTTACAGCTTTTGCTGCCCTCATGTGGGAAAAATAAACAAATACATTTGCAAGTATAACTATTTGTCATCTAATCAGCTCTATTAGTTTATGAAGTTATGAGTCATCTGTGGCTCTCTCTTAGGTTACAGGTTACAACACTACACTGATGTTACAACAGCAGCTGAGAGGAAGTGGCACATATTCCTTTTCACAGTGATGCTATCATATGCAGCCCCCATATTTCTTTTATTTTTTCTTCTGTTAGGGGTATTTTGCATTTATCAGAGAGTGACTGATAGAGACAGGAGACAATAGTCCACCAGAACACCAAAGCCCCTTTTTCCCAGCAATGTGTGCGCCTGAGTTTACAAAAAAGCCGTCTTAAAGGATAACTTTCGTTTTTTACAACCTGGACCTTATTTGTAGAATTAAATACGACCATTTAGACACCCAGACAACTTTGGTGGCATTTGGAGTCATTTTGAAGAAATTAGCCCCAGAGGAGCGGCGCGTATATCCGTATAATGCGAGTACTCGGGGCATCCATGCGCAGCCTCTATATAACACATAATCTGCGGCAAAACTCGTTCATATTCCAATATTTTGTTATGATATGCTGGTGCTATTCCCCTCTGAGCCCGTGGTGGCATGTTATCAATATACAGCGTCTCGAGGAAACTACCTCTGACGTGGATGATGTCATTACCGAATATTACGAATACGCAATAACAAACCATAGCTGTGCCAAACTACAGCTAAACTAGCCGACCGCTAATAATCATGCAACAGTTGGCCTAGTGGATGGAAACAACATTCATTCGCTTTTTATTTTCGGCTATTCGGTTAACATTTGCGATATATTTGAATATTATCATCAATACCAAATTCTAAACTTGAAAGTTAAAATGCAGTGACATTCAAGTTGTAATCCATACCAGTGGATGACATCTCTTTGGTATATCTATTCTTGAGGAGTGTATAACTGAGTACAGGTAGTCATAATGTATTATACTGTAATGCTCATTAGTCAACCTCTAGTTTACAACTAGTTGAGACATTTGACGTTTGCTATTGTGTGCAGGACTTCTGCAATGCTGTTATAAAAGTGCTGCTGCTGAACATATCAAGATTCCTCATGCTAGGAAGTTGATGGAGATGTTTAAACAGCAGATGGAAAGCACCTCAGTGTGTCAGAGAAGTAGACAGCAGGCACACATGTGACTGTCGCCATAGAAAAGAATGGCATTTTATCATACCACGGGCTCTTCTCGATGTAGAGGGTCTGTTCCGGGATGTGTGTGTCATCGGGTGCTGAGACAGGCACATTCGTGGGAAGTGGTGATAGATGGAGCCAATACCCTGTCAATTCCTGTGTCCGTGACACAGGACACTACTTAATTGGAGACCCAGTGTACCCATTGCAAACGTGGCCGGTGAAGCCCTTTTCTGTTGCAGTCAGGCCGTCACCACAGCAACAGAGGCACAAAGCCAGCACAAGAGCAATTGTGGCGACTACCTTCAGGTAGATGGAGGTGTCTCAAACAGAGATATGGCTGCCATTTGGACCTCCCAAAGAAGATGGTCTGTCGTGTGCTGAAAACTTATATTAAACATCACAGGAATATTTTTGGATGTGTATGGGAACAACACACTTTCAGAAAAGTCACAGTCATTAATGTAATAAAGCTAACTCCACAAGTACTTTGATATTAATCAAACTGGTATTTATCTCATGGGCAAGTCTGACATTACTTGGACCAGGTTTACAAAGCAGCATTCTAGTGGTATGGTAGTAGTGACATCTGTAGGTGAAAGCATTATAGTTGTGTGAGGGCTCCAGGGCTGGATGAGGAGTGGGCTAACTCTAGCCTCTATGCCCCTAATCAGACACAACACAATTCTTGAATTTTGATATGGCTGGGTGCTTAAAGTGTTCCAATATATGTTGAAACAACACATGCAAAATATTATTCCAATACATTATTATTTAGGGGTGCCACCGCACATCTGTTTTGTTGGCTGAAGTGGTAAACAGTGCTCAACGGTTGCCATAGAGATCTGAGGTAAGCAAAGACTGCAGCTCAAAAACACTGAGGTGATTTTATGTTTTTGTGTTGTTATGTATACTCTTATTACATATTACTACCATATTTGTAGTTGTGTCTTTGTATATTTACATAATTTGAATGAAATGTAGTCATATTTATAGGTATTTGGTAGTCATTGCATCTAGCTAGCATTAGCTAGCCACAATCTCCCAAGCCAAGCACTCCAGTGAAGCTGCAGCAAAACAATTGAAGAAAATGGAGTGCAGACTTGATGCCACATTTCCGCTTTGGCCTCCAAATGTTGAGAAGCTGATTGATAACCCTGAAGACCTAGCTTTCTTGGCCAGCATTAAGACAGACAGAGTAGCCACATTTGGTGCATTAGATAAAAACCTGCAGCTCAAGGTGAAGCGACGAGAGGAGTGTCAAGCTAGGCAGCCAGGCAGTCCCGTTGTGAAAAGGAGCTGGAGGAGATGACGGCAATGTCCAGCTTGGTGTCGGAAAGTGATGAGGAGCCAGAGGATGATAGCGACACAGTCTGTCCACCATCTGAAGGCAAACCATCCCTTAAGCATAAGAAGACTGGAACAAACGCCTTCATTCCACATGACATCCTTAGCCATACAAGTGTTGTGTCACTGGCTACAAGGTTGAAGATGTCACCAATGCAACAGGCTGCCTTCACACGTGGTCTGGTCACAGAGTCAGGTGGTGATTGTACACATCTCTCTGCATCCTACGCAACAGCTGACCGTGCCAGACGGCAAGTGTTGGAGACAATTAGTGAGGAACAGTACAAGCAGTGGACACCACCTCCACTGTGCACTGTGTCTGAGAGAGAACTGGAACCTGTTACCACAAGAATCCAGCAACCAATGATCATTCCTGGCAACACAGAGCAACCATTCCTGGGCAGGTTACGTGCTGAACTTGTCAGGTGCGCAAAAGAAGTGATTGACTACAAGCAAGGTGACTATAGTGAGTTTGTGCAGCTGTGTCTTGTGTTTCTGGATGTGGATGGTGAAGAGCGGACTCCTATGACCTTCCAACGGCCGGGAACGCTCCACAGGGCACAATGGATGGCCAAGCTGCTCTACACTCTCAAGCTGGCCTTGATGGAGCAACACATCGCATTGCTTCCCCAGAGCACAATCACCACACGGCAGCAGGTGCCGAAAATTCAGGCATTTGCCAACTTCATCACACACATCTACGCAAAGTGGTGGCTGACCTGTGAGAAAGCTGTAGATGCTGCCTGGAATGACCTCACACTCTACCATCACCTGCAGACATACAAGGCTGTAGATGAAGGCATTGCGGCATCAGCAATCAAAGCACTGGAGAGGCATCGCTGGTACCTGACAGGTGAGATGCTACCCCTGGCTCTCTTCAGCAGCAAAGTGCCTATTGATGACAAGCGTGCACTTGCCAGTGCGATATTGCAGCACAAGCCAGCTGATCTTCCCATGCTCGTCCCCCACCCTCTTGCCAACCACCAGCTTGGCTGACCTCGCCAATACAGATTGCTGTTTTGGGATGCACCAGCTGCACATTGATCCAGCATTTCTGTCTCTGGATGTGAAGGAATGGGCTACCAATGCTGCGTTCAAAAAAAGTGAGGTCAATGTCCATGCAATGAATGTGGTCGATGACTGTGCCGAGCGTGGTGTCAAGCTCACATCCGACTTCGTCGCAGTGTCCAGGAAGGAGCAGCACCTGCAGAATGTGCTACAGGCAGTTAAACATGACCGCAACCAACAGCCAAACCTCTGCTGCAGCAAACGCAAGCTAGTCCCTGAATAGGAGGGTTACTCTCAGGTGGCAGGTGGGGAGACATATCTGGGGGGAGATGCACTGGTGATGTTCAAAGTTTAAGTTGCATTTCCTCTGTCTCTCCCTGTTGATGTTGCTTAGTGGAGTGGAGTCTGGCACAGACTGAGCAATTAAGATTGAAATTTAGTTAATGTTAGCTCTTATTCTTAGGTCCTGTGAGTTGCTAGTGAGATAGCCACTAAAAGGGGGTCGTTCCTTTGTGTCAGACAGTATTGCCCCTTGTGTTTAACAAAGTGTTTAAACTTTATATGTGTGTCTCTCCGATAATAATATACATCATTTCATTCATTCTTTCAGTTCCTGAATGGCTCTTCATTTAGATCCGCTTCTGCCTTTTATAATTCAGCAGGGTTTAGAAACCCCTGACGTGTACTGAATGTTTAGTAACATGTAACTATGTTAAGTATGTTGGCAACAGACACAACATACAAAAATGTCACGCTTGGGTCTTCATGTTATTACCAAGGTGATCATATTAATCAAACACCTACATTAAAGGATCATCCTACAATTTTTGTTTTGTATTAATTCATGAAAACTAGAATTACCGACACTTTGAATGGAAATTCAAGTTCTTCGAGCACCTTACTGAACATTTGATTAACATCATCAAATGTGAAGGTTTTTTGAAGCAATTCAAATATATTTCCAAGCTCCATGGTCGCCCTATTGGATATTCAAGGCACTTCTAGTTTTTTAGCTTATTATGCACCTACAGGTGTATAAAAAGCTAAATAAAAACATGTCATGAAGCATTTCATTCCATTCCAAAACACTAATAATTGTATTACACAATAGTGTAGTGACCAACTTAGAGTCCAAATAGCAGCAACTGTTCAAAATACTGTGCCGTGAACTTAGTTGATGTGCTAGCTGATAAATGTTGACTTCTTAACTGGCAAGCTAACTGACTGACTGAATCTGTGGCCAGCTGGCAATCAGAAAAAAGAAGCTACACTTCCAAAAGAAAACAAGGAAGTTAAGGGCACTTTTTTTTTTTTTTCCTGGTATTCCTGATTCTGGTGAGTGCTGAAGCTCCACCACGCTCCGGCTGTCCAGCACAGACACAGGGAGTGACAGCAGCTGTTCATGGCTGGCTGGCTCTGACTACCTGCCCTGTGGCTGTGTCTGAGCAGTGGTCAGACAGTCTCCCCTGTGTCCCCTGACCCTCTGCATCACACACTGTAGCTACAACACTTTTGTCTAGCCCAGGATGTGTGACATCCATGTACTACACACAAGAGTTTTGGCTCGTGTCTTGCATCCCACTTGTCAAGTTTAGCCTACTAGGCACCTGCTTAAGGTTAGGAAAACATCAGAGATTTGGTTAAATAGTTGCACAACGTACTATCTGACCACATCTAAAGGTGGAAGTGTTTAGTGCTCCAGATGACTAAATGTGAACGTGGGACATAAAGCCTGCCATCATATACAGGGGTGGGGACAATGGCGGGGACAATGGCGGACACCCTTGCACAGTCTCTCCTGGAAAAAGTGACAAAAGTAGTTGTATAAAGAAAGAAAAAAGGGAGCTTGAAGGATGCATGATTGTCATTTTGTGATGTTCCTGAAATTGTTGGACACAACCCCCGAGTTTGGGGGACGATGGAAACAATATTTCACCACCAGGACAAGCACTTTGAAAAATACTGACCCCTTAACCCCTGGACACCCCACTGCATCCTAGATTCTCCTCCTCTCTTTCGAGAGGAAGGTGGTTACTGGGCTTGTTCTGTCTGAACAGGCTCCACGTGGTGCAACTAGTCAATAGATGCAGGCGAGGGAAACCTGGGACAAGTTATTCCTAACCATAACCTTATAACAATTCTGGTAATATCATGGTATTCCTAATTTCTCCATTAGATATTCGCCATTCGGTTGCACTGCGTGACATGTTTTTTGTTTTATGTATTTTTGAAACCTTTGTTTGATTAGGGAAGTAATGCTGAGAAATTCTCTCTTTTTCAGGGACATTTGCCTCACAAGCCTGCTTAATCCTTGGCTTTATTTGGCAATGTAAATTTTTCCACTTTTTGTTCATAAAATTATATAATTGTAAGACAATAAAATGTGTATACGCTTGCAAGATAGTTGTATATGAAATTAATTTTCATTAAAATGGGATTAAATGGTAAACACTGCATCTAATTATAGACAGAACTACAGCAATAGTTTCTACAGTTTCCATATCCCTCATGATATTTAAGCAAAAAAAAAAAAAAAAAAAAGAGCTGCTTTACATCCACTGGCATTTAAGAATAACAGGAGTAAACAGCACTCCAGTAATAATGAAACAACACAAAGCTTTGTGCTGCTGTTGTCTCACATTTGAATTATCTGAATTCTTTCTTACACTAATACTCCAGCTTACAGTGTTTAGATGCTGTCATTCGTCTCAAAACTGAAAAGCCTCGCAGGAGGATTCATTAGTGCTTAAAGAGTGTATGAAACTCCCTCTGGGGCCCAGACATTACTCTGAGGCAAATAGAAACAGTTAAACAGTTGGAAGACCATTTTGTTTGTCCTTTGGAAATTGCCAAATCAATACCTGTCTATGTGCATCAAATCCATCTTCTCCTCTGTGGCTGCTGTGATGGAAAATAGATTTTGTTCATTGCTACAGCGTAACAGATAGCCTCAGACGGTGGGGATGACCTTCACTTTATCAAACCGCGATCTCAGCCGCGACAATGGACAGCACCCGGCTGGCAGGACGGGGTCAATTCACTCCTGAGTTCATTTTGATTTAGAAGGTAAATTATGGCCATGGTATGATTGTTCCAATCAGAACACGCCAGGATGGGGAAAAGATTGATCTACGGGATGCGAAATGCCTTTGGATTTATATTGAAATGGAAAATCTATTTCCCAGCTGACTTAATTGAGGAGTAGATGAAGCACGAAGCATTCAGCTGTATTTTGATTAAAAGATGGAGGACGGAGCAGAACCACCACAGTGTTGTCAATGCGGGGGGATGGGAAGGTGTTGGGGTTGGACAAATCAACATACCACATACATGAGATCATAAAAACGTTGATTTCTCTGTTCTTAAAGAAATATTTAAAACGTTTGTTAGTGTGCTTTTCAGCCAGTGCCTTTCATAAAGTGAGACATCGCTGCAGACATTCACGATATACAAAAATAGCCCCAGCTTTCCATGAACTCATCTGAAGAAAAGCATTTCACGCACGGCAACATAGCGAGAAGCACCAAACCCTCTGAGGTGTCACACCCACCCGCTGCTGCTGAAGCTGAGAATGACTGGGTGAGTGTACACACACTCTAGGAACAAGAAGATTCATTCTGCAAATTAAAACTACACACACAAAAATGTGTATTTTTGTTTTTTTGGGGAACTTAATCCCCAGGTTAATTACTGGGTTGTGGGAACATGGCGTCATCACTAAAAAAGCATCTGAGATCAAAAAACACGAGCAGTCAGTCACACAGGTTGGAAGCAACCCACAAGTTATGTAAATGTAAATGTATTGGGAAGAGAAAAGGTGAACAGTAAAGCTGTTACTGTCTGTAGTAAACAGTTTACAGACCCACTTCCTCAGCTTTAACCCGCTGCACTCGCCGAAGCTCTGAGCAGATGGGATTATCACTGACGATTCAGCTCTCACTTTCACACTGTTAGTGTGTTCACAGCCTGTCTGATCGTCTGACTGCTGCTGTTTGTTGAGTTGGATTTTGCAGCAGTGATGCCACCATGTTCTCTAATTACCTTTGTGCATATTTCAACAGGAATAGTGGCCTAAACAACAACAATAAAAGACATGTTGCAGGAAACTGGAAATATTCTTTCAAAATACCAACTGCATCTCTTCTTGACAAGCAACACTTTGCAGCTGTGCAAATACTGAATACGTCTGTTCTTTCAAGGTCTGAAATTTTGGTTCTGTCTGTTTGAGCAGTTCAGTGATTTCTCACATAGCTGCTGTCATCTGTTAGAAAATGTACTGAGGTTGTTTTAATATTATAGCTCTAGCATTTTACATGTTGACTGCAGTCTTGACTGACACTGTGCATTGATAGAAAAACTACTAAATCAAAAAACTTCACTGCAAAACAGATCCATTCAAAGCACACGTGTGCATATTCTGAGCCTGTGAAGCATGTGGCCATCTTGTTTTAACTTCCAACTTCAGTGGAAAAACCAACCAGGGTTTCAGTATGTGTGACTGGTTGATGGATACATTAAGTGTAAGAGTCAAACATTTTGGCCATTCAGAAAAACTGATGAAAATATGTTAACACATTATGCAAGATGATGAAAAAATATATACAGTGTGAATGTAGCTGGTAGCAAAGGTGAAAGTAGCCTGATTTTCTTGTGCTGCAACAAAAAAAAAAAAAAAGAAAAAAGAAAAGAAAGAAAGAAAGAAAATCTTACGGAGCCAGTTCAGGACGATGTTCAGGAGGTTGGGAAAGATAGTGCATGACTTTGAGACCTAAGATTGCAGTTTGCAATTTGTCTCCCCTACCAACAGTACACAAAGCCAGACTTTCACCAGAAAATGCTCTTATGAGTTTCTCTTTTTCCTTTTATGAAGTAAAAGTACACAAGTATTTTCAAGTATAGTTAAAGCATCAAAAGTAAATGTACATAAGTACAATTCTGTCATATTTGTACCTGGGTTTTAAAGTTTAAGTGACTTGGTACTCCTGCTCTACTTCATTTCAGAGGGAAATATTGTACTACTGAAGATTTTCTAGAAAATAAATGTCATAAACTGATAAAATATAACACTTTGTTAAAAATGAAACCAGTGTTTCATGACCTTTTTGGCCTTTCCAGAACATTTATGTATGAGAGTTGTTTTCATTTCCACCAAAGAGACATTTCACCTCTGAAATTCCCATGTTTTTGTTTAAATGATACTGAAGAAATAAAAATTTCCATCATTTCACACCAAATGAGAAAAGGCCAAAAAAAAATGTGTAACTGAACTTTTTGGTCATTAGACTACTACTTGGTCATTTTGTAAAGTACTTACAAATTACTTTTATGTCATTCATAATCATAAATCTTGTTGAAGATTCAGAGAGAATGTCATGTCACGATCTGTTCTGTTATCCTGTGCTCTCTCTCTCTCCTCCTCAGTCTACAGGTACATGAGCAGGGGCGGGGCCGATCTCCTCAGGAGTAAAGCTGACTGCCACACCTGACATTAATCAGTCCATCAGCGCTGGCTACTTAAGCCCAGTACAAGCACTCCTGTTGCCACGTATTGTCTTGCTCCTGAGGAAGATTCTAGCCATGTACCAGCTCCTTGTATTTTTGTGTATTTCCCTGAGTTGCTTATTCTGAGTATTTTCTGTCTTGATCTTTTGTTGTTACTTTGCTTAGTATATTATTCCCCTTTGGGTGTTTTGTGTTTTGTAACTCTTTTAGTTGATACTTTGATCATTGAACTCTTTTTCCTGTTTTGGCGTCCTAAGTTGTACTTTGTTTTTTGAACCAACCTTGTCGCTTTTTCCACTCTGCATCTGGTTCCTAGTTTTTATTGCCTGAGCCATAACAGAGAAGCCGGAATAAACTTAAAAACAATTGCACAGTCTTCACAGTCACCAGATCTCAACCCCACTGAACACCTGTGGGAGATGTTAGAGCATCATGTGAGATGAAAACACCACTTTGGGGGTTTCTTTTGGTAGAATGCTGCTCATTTCTCCACAAGAGTTCCACACACTTGAAGGAACTATGACAAGAAGCACTGAAGCTGTTCTGGAGCAACGCCTTACTGACCCGTTGGTCGATATTTGGTATAATTCGACAGTTTTAGCATCATCTGACCATCAGAATGAGCGAGCCAGTCACACAGCAGAGCAGGTGATCTGTGTGTCTTTTTCAAAGTCCTTTTTTTCAGTTTGTACATGTTTCCTTTCAGTCATTCCACGTCTGTTAAATAAGGCCATCACACATCCCTGTGTCTGCTGGCTGACTGAAGGCCACAGCTAACACTGCTGCTGTGTCTGAATGCACACGCCTCCCTGGAGAAGACTGGCTGCGTATTCAGCTGCTGCCACATTGCATCTCCACTCATTCTCTCTGCTTTAAACCTCTGCTCTGGAGAAGTAAAGAGGAATGATAAACATATCTGAAGTTAAAAAGTGTTTCAGTGCGAGCGAGCGGCGCGTTATCCTGCAGAGGGGAGTGGGAGGGCTCGTTAAGATGGGTGGAAGAGGTAGAATATGCAGGAATTTGGGCCATTGAACAATGGATGAATAACAAATGTAGGACACACATGCAAAGATGATGGCGCCTGAGGGAGAAAGAGAAGGGAGCTATGAGAGAGGAGCTGAACAGAAGGACAAATGTATTTCCCCTCTTTTCACTCTCAGCTGTTACTTGAGTATGCAATAAAATTATCATATGGTTGTGTAGTGTTAGTGAGATTCAGCCACGCTTAACCATGTGCTTATTATTGTAACTATGGCGATGAAGGTCTTCTAACCTTAATGAAGTAGTCACCCAATGATTATTCCCTAAACCTAACCAAGCCATGTTTGTGCCAAACATTAACTGTAGTGTTATGCCATCCTGCCTGGAGCTCATAAGTATACACAAATAGAGGTATACGTTTCATTTTGGAGTGTAATCCATTAGATGAAACAAAATATCAGGATATCTCGACCTCTGCTCCTTCAATTTTCACCATTATTTTCTTTCTCCTGGTCTTCAGAAACAAATGAAGCTTGATTCCAAATACAGACTGGAAAAAAAAAAAAAAAAAAAAAAAAACGTCCACAATACAGTGCAAAATAATATGTCAGCATAAAGATGTCTGTTGGACCCAATTACAGAAGAAGCAATCTCATAAATATAAATAATGACCAGGATTGAGCCTCAGTTGGGACATCTTTTACAATTTGCAAATTCAGATTGAACATTTTCAATAGTAACACACTTATTTCTGTTCATGAGGCAGTTCAAAGTATTTCTATGCAATTTAATCAAATCCAATATTGTGAGTTCTTTTCATATGCAACGCATGAGCAACTCTATTGAATGCATTTGAAAGATCAATAAAAAGAGCTACACAGTGTTTCCTTCTGTCCAAAGCTAAAAATAATGGCATTGATGCCTGCATGGTGTATGCTTAGAATAGAATGTGCTGTGAAGAATGATTATTGGTTGATTACTTACTCGAGATTCTTGGATTTTTGCTAGTTATGATAATTTTGTCTCTCCTCCTGTTTCTCCCTTATGTGCTCCTGTGTTTTCCCTTCCTTAAGTGTCTTGTCCGTCTGTCCCCATCTGTCTGGTGGAGTGACATCACTCCAAGGCGGGGCCGACAGGCTGGGCCAGCCTCCTCACTGATTGAGTACAGGTGTGCTCAATCATTCAATCCACAACACCTGACCACACAGTATATCAACCACAGAGATCCAACCAGTATTTGTCAAACTGTCTGCCTACCAGTGTGGTAACAACTCGACCTCTCATGTGCTCAGTATATCTGTCTTCCTGGCTTGGTTTGTGTGCTCAGTTACCTCACCTGTATCTGTGCTTTGGTATCAGGTGAATCCAGTCACCTATCCTCAACTGTGCCCCGCCTGTCTTCTCTCCCTGTGAGACCATGTGTGGATATTCAACAGACATCCACCTCTGGACCCCATCTGTCGGCTTCCCCAGCTTCGGACCTGAAACCCGTTGGTTTAAGCTCCTTTGAACTCTGTCTGTTTTTTAGTTTGATCTGGAATTCTCATTAAAGCTGTTTATTACTCACACTCCTCTCTCCTACCTGCTTAGTCTCAACTTGACGTCCTATTAAAAAACCTCGGACTAAACATAACAAATTTAGGCCTGTTGCTAAGTTCAGCAGCTCCACCACCTCCATGGAAAGGAGTTACAAAAGACCAGATAAAAATGTAGGCTATGCAGCCAAGTATATCTAGTTCAGCAAGCTTCAAAAAGTAGAAATCGATTTTATTCCAGCCAACCAAATTCTTTAAATCTATAGCTAGTAATGCATTGGCAACATCACCAGAAGAGAACAGCTGGAATGTAAAGGGGATCTTGACATTAGCTGGGCTTCGGGATCAGTAGTGGATAGAGGGCGTCCTGTATGAGTGTCTCCATGGTCTGATATACATATCATTTAAGTTAACTTCTGGATAAATGGAGGTAAATATTATAAAGCACATAAATTAATAAATGGATGAGGGTCTAAGAACTTTGGGATCCCAACAGAATACTTTAATACATGTTCAACATATTCTTTCCTCCTCCTATACTGTAGCTTTGTCTATTGCTGAAATATAATGCCAGCAGTCCCATAGGTTTTTTATATATATATATATATATATATATAGATAGATACATTTCAGATGTACTGCTGTCTAAAGTGTGGATTCATTAAAATCGTATCTCAAATGTTATTCTCTAGTCTATGAATATGTTCTTATCCCTCCCTTTATACATCATGTTTTCAATTTTAGTGAATTGAAATGCTCTATTAGCTGAACGACAACCACTTTTAATATAATGGGGAGGACTCTAGATCTTAAACTCAGAGTGAACTCTGGTGTTACAAATTGGTGTGATAAGAGTCATTTTCAAACCGTCTGTGCAGGGTCAACTGTGTTATGCAGGATTAGTTGTGTTCTGTTCCTGGTTTTGGTTAGTGTTCTTCAGTGAATGTGTTTTGTTTGAGGACACTGTCCCTTTAAGAGGAAAGGTAAATAGGGAAATGTAAGCACATGGTGAAGGAGAAGAGTTAATCCAGCAGGCTGTTTCCATCCTAAGACATCTGCTCACATCTCATGCCATACGAAGCATCGTCGGTATGCTATCTTTTCAGGTGTTCTTGTGGTCTGTGACAATGTATTATTTGTCGTTTAAAGATAAGTTTTTGTGAATGTGAAGATTTTTGAAAGATCGTGTGCATGGTGTGGCTGCTTGGCTATCTTACAGAACAATTACAGATTAAAAATCATAATACAAAATAAATAAGTAATAAATAGTAATAAACCTTTCCAGCATTTAAAGCAGAGAGGATAGATGGTGATAAGCAGCTAACAGCCTGCACACCCTACCCACCCTATGCTGCCTCTGATTAACTTACCCTGACCTAAACTAATCTCACATTGTTTTTACACCCTGTCTTATCTATGCAAGGCTGTTGTCTGTTTTAGTAAGGCACCCTCATGTGGTGGGTGGTGGTGGCATATCTAGTTCCTGGAGGTCGTCGGCTCATCCCCTTTGCTTACTAACGATTTCACCTGTGGTTTGTCTGAAAACAGCTGTGTAGGGGCAGGAGCTCTGTGACCAACCACCACCAACCACATTTATGTGTTCATGGGTTCATGGTAATTTATTACACAGCAACCTGCAAGATTATACTAAGTGTAATAGAGTATACAATTGTATTGTGTTGTAGTGGAAATGTACTTATTTGTGTGCACTCTGGTTTCTCTAGTGATACAGTTGTCATTTTTTCCATGAGACTTGGTTAGTCTGTTTTAACTCGATGGATTTGTGATACTGTTGTGTAAATATAACAGAAGAAACAGACACTCAGTTTGACAATACTGAACATAGAAACATGGAAGTACATCCCAAAGTGAGCTTTGGTAGAGGGATCACTTTACCCCTGCCAGGTTATGTGGGTTCACCAGGTTGTGATATGGACAATCCCTTTTCATTCTGATGAGTATCTATTTAGTCAGTTGACTATGGTGCTAAAATCCCTTATACCTTTCACCCCTATTCATCACCAGTCTAGTGAAACAGACAGCACACTCAAACACTTGGGTGTTTTGATCACAGAGGTAGGCAAACACATTGAAGACACAGCTAGGTTGCTGTCACAGAGAGTACCAATGGCCAGAGTAGGGATAACAGATATGCACAGGATTGCAGCACTACAGTAGACCTTGCACAGCTCAGCATGGCTCCAGATGGTGAAGAACCCCCGTCTTCCATGGTAAGGCAATTGACAAATGCTCCGTCCATGAATGGGTTGACATGTCTCTAACACGCGACCAGGCCCTACAGAACCTGAAAGACGCCCTGCTTGAGGATGTCGTACTGGCTCACCCTGATTTCTGCAAGGCTTTCATCCTCTCCACCGATGCGTCATCTGATGGCTCGGGTGCTGTGCTGTCCCAGATTGCTCCAGGTGATGAGTGAACTCGTCCAATAGCAATTACTAGCAAGTCATTGAACAAAGCTCAGAGAAGATACCCTGCTCACCGTTTGGTGTTTCTGGCTCTAAAGTGGACAGCGTGCAAAAAATTCATCCACTGGCTGAAAAGACATGTTTTCATTGCCTGGACAGACAACTGCCCACTGGCCCACATTCTCACCAACCCAAAGCTAGACGCATGTGAGCAACACTGGGTTGCGAAGTTGGCTGCCCACGAGTTTGACATCAAATATATACCTGGGCCAAAAAAGCCATGCTCTTAGTGGCATTTATGTGTTTGTCAAGCAGTGAATTGGTGAAAATAAATGCCGTGAAACTGAGAGAAGTTGTTGAGTGGTTTCTCCAGTCCAGAACTTGAGGATGACATTAGCATGTGTCATAGATAATTACTCATTTGCATGTCTACGTATAAATTGAAAACTTTTCAGACAAAAAAAAAAAAAGTTTTAATGTCAGTAATCAACTGGGAAAGTTTAATGGTGATATGTATTACATTTTTTACACTGTTCACCTGTCGTGTGAAAGAGTATACTTTCATACTTGTCTGTATTGTTGTGTGCAATGTAATTGCTGAGCATTAATTTAGTGAATATTAAGATCTATGTCTTGGTAATTTAAATTCCAGTTTCAGTATTTGGTTCATAGATTTGGTTCTTTTCCAAAAAAACAAAAATAAAAAAACATTTAAACAATTGCAGCTCACAGTATACAACCTTACATCAAACAACATTCAGTTCAGTGAAGTGCAGCAAAAAATACAGCTCTGATGGCCCCAAATGATTGTTTCTTTCACCTGTTTACGGGCTTACATAACTCAAAGCAGTCTCTAAAGCTAATCAAATACAATGTATATTCAATTTACACATACTGCATATAGGCTATGTGGGGCAAGTTAAAGTACCCAGAGGCTGTTTCTCATGGTGAATGGTTCAGTAGTGAAGGTCTGGCTTTGTTGCAGTGTGGTTAAGGTCAGCTGAGCCCTTTCCCGGATGCAATCCAAATGATTGTGGAACATTCTGATCTTACAACATTTAAGTCTTGACCAGTGTCATATTGGACTAAAAACCTCAAGGGCATTACAGTCAGACTGAGGTCCAAAGCAACCGACATGGAATCAAAAAATGCATTGCAAATGCATCCATCCAAAACAAATTATTAGGATGCCTCTGCCTCCATCTCTCCTTCCTTGCGTCCCTTTGTGTCTTGAGTCCTCTGCTTGTATGTGTGTGTGGACTGGGCAGTCCCTCCTCAATCACCTCCACCTGAACCTTGTGCCAATCAGCCACCACAGCCGCAGCCAATCCACTAATGGCAGCCAGAGGATAAATAACCAGTTGGTAACATATCCTGACCATCTAGTTCTCTTTGTGCCTTGTTCTTTATTGAAGTCTTGCCTTGCCTTTTGTGACCAAACTGTTTGTAGCTCAAACTTCTTGTGTCTCAGGATCATGAAATATATTTGGGCGTGCATCAGAAATACACTGTCAATATTTTTTTATGTTTATATTTCTTCTACATTTGTATACGATGATAACTGTGTACACTGAAATATTTTTTGTTGAGTCATGAATCACAAAATACATTTGTGAGCCTGTCTGTGTACATTCATTAATATTAAGACCAGAGGTCTTCACAGGTCCACACAAATCTGAGGACCAGTGACCCGACCCAGAGGAAGGAGGAAGAAACAAATAATTATGAAAGACCTTGAACTTAACTAACAAAACAACAGAAACAAATATCACTCCAGAAAACGTGGAGGAAAATATACTAAGAAATAAAATTAAACCAAAGAACAATCTAAGAGCTGGAAATCGGCTATAACTAGTGGTAACCAAAATAACAAAACTAGGCGATAGAAATTACCATAAAAGGAAACCTCACAGAGAACACGGCACAGACATGAACGCAGACAAACTGAGGATTAACACAGACATTAACAGAGCCATGGACATGAACAAAGATAATGCGACAAAATAACACTCACTGAGGGACTATGGCAAACATTAAAGACGGTGGAACACTAACATGAAACAAGGCATGGACAGGAACAAAGACAAGAAACAAACTTACAGGGACTGTAGCAAACAAAGGACAAAGACAAACCAAGGAGACAATTACCTGAAACACGACATGGACATGAACAAAGAAAACTCAACAAATAACGCTCACTATGGGGCTATGGCTATGGCTGTGGTTGTGGCTGTGGCAAGGTGACAAGACAGCAAGGTAGCACAGATGACATGAACACATGACCCAACAAAGACGGGGGGAAGACACGGACTTAAATACACTAGGAGGGATCACTAATGACACACAGTTGGAAACAATCAGACAATCACAAGGATGGAAAACACAGGAAGTAAAGTAACCCAAAGACACATAACATGAACCTTCAAAATAAAACAGGATGTGACAAAAACCAGGCAAAGACAACCCACAATGGGCAACTGGGAAAAAAACAGTGTGCAGAGCATGGGTCATGACAGTTTTCTACCACCACCTTTTCAAAAAAGGGCAAGAGTGTGTTATGGTGATAACTGGTGAACCCAAGTGCAGACACAGAAAGAGATTTAAGATCTGAGGTATTTACATGGTGGGGGCTAATGGAATGGGGTATGAGCAGAGCCGAGTCAAGCAGAGACCAAGGAGTTCACAGCAGAGCATAATCTGAGAAGTTGCTGGGCTGAATAGGAGTCTGAGGCAGGGGGACAGGGCAGACATGTGTAACATATTGGATCATATAGATTAAAGCATTGTCTCATTTTCAAACTTCATGTGTCAGAAACGTTGACGTTATGGGGGGCCCCAGTTCTGTTGGACTCCTGCCAGTGTCAGTGGTGCACCATCACCTCGAGCTGGGGCCAGTACATGCAGCCAGGCATGTGTGAAGGACAGGGACTTAGACTCCCCACAGCCTGGCACAAGTGGTGGCACCACCACACAGGGGGATGATGGGCCATCCACCTCAGGCAGGCCCCCATCCAAGAGGCCCCGCACATGGAGGGGTGCTGTGATGGCGTTCCTCACAGTGGAGGCAGAGAGAGAGGCCCGTTTCATGGACCATAGTGCAGGTGGTCCTTCCTTGGGTTATTTAGAGAATTAGTCAGTGAAGTTCAATATGAGCAGTCATATGTTTAGTTTTGGATCATATCATTTTTGTTTCCAATGAATAAACACCTTCAGTTGTGGCATCTAAGTCCTGACTCCATGTTATTGTACCTCTGCGTCACAAACCGTGATAACACCTGGAATTATATGTATGCTACATGTGATCTTGGCCCGTGAACACCTCTACTGTACCGTTCTATTCATGCAGTTGATACAATATGCAACATACTCTCATGGTTGACGGTGAGACCCTTCAAGGTAAGGTATCCCTAGGACAGCTGTCATCTATGACTGTATGCAGGTGCTGAATATGTACTGCAGCAAACTGGGACCGTCATCCAGCATGTGTACACCCTGTGCTGCAATGTCAATGTCCACTAGGTATATGACGGTGAGTATCACTGTCACTCTGCAAGTGGTGTGAAACCTGGACAATGATGCACATGACATACTGCCTGTTGTATGTTGTTGGCCAATACGTACAGCTGATGCTATTACACACCTGTATGTCAAGTACCTAAATGTGCATACACATGTATTTATACAGAATACCGGCCACAGAGGTGGGTGTGATATAGGACGTACACAGGTAACAATATTTCCTCACCTGTGTGCCCTTTAAATGTAATAATACGCACATACCAGTATGGTTGTATACAGGACATGTACAGGCGGACATGCAGTGGCAAGATATTTATTGAGGCAACTGAAAGCAGCCACATGCATTACAAACATAAATATCCCTCTACAGGGTAATGTGCAAATGAACTGCAGTAGCATCACTCAAACAATTAGAAAACGTAGGACCTCATACACACAAGCCTGGACAAATGAGTTAGACACATTGTGAACAATCCACATGGTGATGGTGATGTCCCCATGACCTATAGATAATCATGGTCCTGCAATGCTACAGGCTGCACACATGAAACAGAGAGCAGCCCCGCCAGTCGGTCACGCTGGCCATGTCCACTTGCCGCCCCCCTCACTGGACGTGGTGGAACCACACCAATGCCCCCATCATCCTCGGTTGGCTCCAGGATGTCCCCCGCTGTGAGGCAGATATTGTGGAGCACTGCACAGGCTGTGATGACTGAGGGGACAAAGGTGTGGTCGACCTCCAGAGCCCTGAAGAACAGCGATCTCCAACGTGCCTTTAACATGCCAAAGGCCCGCTCTATGATGGAACGGGCCTTAGCATGATGGTGGTTGAAGCGGCTTTGCACCCTCCCTTGCAGTGGTTCCCTGTATGGGGTGATAATGGCCACGGGATGATCGATGCAGGGGTAGCCACCATCACCCACAATGAAGTACCCTGTAGTGAGAGAGGAACAACTTTACAACATGTACGGTTGATGATGACTGTGTTACGTGGTTACTTATGTCTTACCTGCGGGTGGATACAGAGCCTCGCTGTAGAGCTCCTGCTGTTCTTCAGGACTCTGGTGTCATGTACGGAGCCAGGATACCCCACAAAGGTGTTGATGAAATGGGCCCTTCCCATCACATACAGCCTACAACTGTATGGATGGGAAGAGCTTCCTGTTGAGGTAATCCTGGCCACTGGGTCCTGGGGGGTGTCTTGATGCGGACATGGCAGCCATCGATGGCACCCACACACTGGGCTGTTGGCCAGCTGTGCAAATGCGTGGCCAACTGCATCCAGTGCTCCAGGGGTGGGCAGTCTGATGACCACCTGACGTAGGGCTGCAATATTCTCCACTCCAGTGTGCACCATTCTGCAGACTGTTGACTTGGGGACATTGAAGGCCCGGGACACCACACTGTATGATAGGCCATGCGTCAGCCAGTAGATGGTACACAATATGTGTACCTCATGTGGCCAGCCCTGTGTGCGCCTTGATAGCAGGATCCTGATCAATGCCTTGATGAACTGGCGCTTCAGCCTGTAGTCTGCCATGAGGTCCTCCTGACCATCATAATATATGGCCAAAAGTGGCACATCAGGGTTGAGGCGAGCATATATCGGTCACACTACACAGGAAAAGGACATTGTGTTACTTTCCACACATCTTATCTTTATGGATTAACACATGTCTGAACTACCAGGACCATATATAATGTTTGGGGCTGTGAACCTCTTCTTCATCCTCATCTACCTGGCTGACAAATCCCACCTTTTGTGTACAGGCTAGTGTATGCATGCACAGTTGTTACATTGCATTGGATACTTTCTTATTGTGCTTTTCTTTTTCCTGTTTATTATATTACTTATACTGTGTTTATTCACGCCTGGTTGCACGTTCTCACTGTTCTCATTTGCACTGTTCATTACTGTTTGCGCACCCCCTTGTGTGTTCTCACGTGCCTCTGCTACAGTCAATGTTTCCACTGTGTGATCAATACAGTCTTATCTACTCTATTTAGGCAATATGCCATGGTGTGTGATGGAACAGCCTACAGCTACCAATGTGTTTGCTGTATTTGCTATGTTTTTGTGATATTTACCAGTAGTAGGCACAGGAGTGCACGCTGCCTCAGTCGCGCTCTCCTGCGTCTTGCGCATGCCGTTTGCTGTCGTCGGTCCATTGTCTATTTGGCTTGTTCTCCACATGTGGTCTGGTGTTTGACACACATTTAGACCTGGTACCCGACAATCTTCATTAAACAATTGAGTTGACTGGCCACAGCTGGCACAGGTAATTGGATTCATTTCCACTGCTGACTTGCTGCATGACAGTAATTACACTGCATGATACGGTGATTCGGCAGATCCAGCTGTGTCGCGTCATCACTAACGGACGTCGCTTCACGTGACGGTACAGAGGAAAGGACTTCTCCTTCGTCATTTCTTCTCTCCTTGCATGGTTTCCTTGTGTCCTTCCATGCATTCCCGGTGGGAGGGACAAAGATGCAAGGAAAAGTCACAAGTGAGGGAAATGTGGATGCAATTTTGTGAAATGAGATGTACCCACAGTCCACTTAATCCAGTCATGTGTTTTACACCAGGACTGACATGCTGCCCATGCTCAGGATTGATTTTGGTGAGTCTAAATGATGCAATGTAAAAACTACATCCAATATTGTAATATATGAGATATTGTAAAGCTTTATATAGTTTGGCTACAATATACCACAATTTACTTACATTCAGGTTTAATAATTGTGAAGCATTTACCAATGTGACTCCTTTTGGCATGAATAATCTTCAGATGGGCCAGCTGGTCTTCAGATCTTCACACAACATGTAACTGACAAATAACTTTTCACTGATTGTTGAAATTTAGTTGAACTATTAATAAAGAAAGAATAAGACAAGGAGTCATAGTTCCTGGTGTAACTCTTCAGGCTTTACTGTATAATCATGCAATACAGCAAAACCGAGGCTGGTTCACTGAAGTACAAGCAGATATTCAGATATTATATACCTTTGCAGCTGCTGTAATGACTTCAGGACCGGTAATGGGACATATTGGAAACTGTTTTTACCTTCAAGAATGTATTCAACTGGCTCGACAACACTGAGGTTCTCCTTGTAATAGTGCTTGTATTTTAATACTTGTATGGACCTTTGCAGAGGATTACCAGGACAAATCACAACAGTTTCTCTTATTACAAGTTCATCAACAGGGAGGTTTCTCTGATGAAAGACGTCACTCATAATATCACAAGATAATGGAACTGTGCAGACCAAATCAAATGATGGAGTTCCCTTAAATGCACATCAACAGCTGTGCTTGGCACATGGACCAAATACTCCAACTTCAGCAACGCAGCTGCAAAATCTTTGCTCTGTGACCTTCTGCAAGTCCTCAGTATGAGAATGACTACCTGAAGGAATGGCGGTATCTGACTACTCCACACAATCCTGATTATTTGCCTCCAAATCATTCACAGATGGTGTCATAGTTATAACTAATGTTACATTAGTAACCACATTGGTTACTAATGTAACCAATGTGTGCTGGCAGTGTTTTTGGTTTTTGTGTGATTCAAATGTACAATAAATCTTTAAACATTTTTGACTCTAATTTCTTTTGAGATGTGCATTGATATGAGCAAAATAATCCCTCTCTGATGCTGAATCACTACAAGCACAAAGATGGCAACTGAATATTGCTTCTTGCCAGTGACCCGTCAACAGGCTGGTTTATTAACAAAAATCGTTCTTTCCAAATACAGGCAACTGAGGCAGAATGGCAATAAGGCAAAAAGGCAAATAACAAAAGGCGCTGAGGTTCAAAATACAAAAAGGACAAGACAAGACTCTGGGTTTAGCTATGACTGGGATTAGCGATCACAAAAGGCACATAACATACAAGATGATCTAGCACAGGACAAAGGGAGACGCAGACTATATATACACAAGGTAACAATGAACAGGTGGAGACAATCAGGCCGGGGCAGACAATCAGACAGGCGGGAAGGACACCAGGAAGTCAAGGGTCTGAAACGAGAGGAGAGTTAGGGTTTCACAATACAACAGGAAGTGCATAAGAAGACATGACACTGTAAACAGACACGATGAGACATGACAAAAATGTGGATGCTTTAACTTGTACTGATGCAAAAGATTGGAACTTGACAGTTTCTGTGCACCCCTACAACTCCACATTCACACCACCTAACCCTGTAACATATATCAAGACCATCATTAGTCGCATCATTGAAGCTCCAATCTGCAATTCAAATCAAACAGAAAGGTCTGCTGCACTACCAAAATTCAAAACACATGATGGACATCTGCTATCACATCCAAATGAACTGGTAGATCTTTAAATACAAGGACAAACACTAAACTACACCTAAATGTGTTTAGTGTGAGACATGCCCAGAGTAAGGCCAATATAGCTATTTTGTTAAGGTTGGACTAATGTGGATGGGAGGTTTTCTGATGCCGTTAAAGTCTTGCTTAGAATGCCAATGTTTGTTAGAGTAGAGCAAGTCTATAATTTCATTTGTAATCAATTGTGAAACACAAAATAATTTATATTTTCCATCTATAACTCTTCAATTATTTTTGGTAATGCACCTTTTGTGCACCAAACAGTCACAAAAATGCAGATTTAGGGATATATTCTGGGGAAATTCAGGTGTTACAGGCAGCAGGAAGTAGAAGTTGGAAAAAAAAATAGCAACAGAAATAGAGAAATACAAAATAAAAGCTGACTATTTATATGAACATTTTATACAAAAAAATACGTAAAAAATATGTTGCCGCAAACTGAGAAAAGTGACCATACCAAATAACTATATACTGCCAAAAATCTGTAGGATTGCACATAGTGGATAAAGTGACTACAGCATTAATGCTATTGCACAGAAATAAATATGTATATGTCACAGTAGAATAATATTATGTACTATGTAGAGTACTCATTGAGAGTGGAAAAAAAGTATTATTTTGTAAAAATATAATATTGCAAGGTAGCAGGTGTATGATAAATCACACATTGGTGCAAAAAATAGTCTGAATATGGAAACCAGTGCTAAATTAAGCAATGCTGAAGTTGAACACTCTGACAGCTGTAGGAATGAAGGACCTGCGGTTCAGTCTGTTACTGAAGGAGCTGCTGAGGGCCCCCGCTGTGTCATGCAGGGGGTGGGAGGGGTTGTCAGTGATGGATGTCAGCTTGGCTAACATCCTCCTCTCACCTACATCCTCAGTGGTGTCCAGAGGGCAGTCCAGGACAGAGCCAGCCCTCCTGACCAGTTTATTGAGTCTCTTTCTGTCCCTCTCAGAGCTTCCACAGCCCCAGCAGACCACTGTGTAAAAGACTGCAGATGCAACCACAGAGTCATAGAAAGTCCTCAGTGATGCCCTACATACTCCAAAGGACCTCAGCCTTCTCAGGAGATGAAGACGACTTTGGCCCTTCCTGTACAGGGCACCAGTGTTCGTGGACCAGTCCAGTTTATTGTTTAGGTGAACACCCAGGTATTTGAACTCCCTCACGATCTCAATGTCAAAATCCTGGCTGCATACCGGTGTAGTCTGTGCTGCCTTCCTGTGGAAGTCTATAAGATAAGCTATCATCTACCCTCTAGTGGTGCCTAGAGGGCAGGTAGATAATAGCATCTTCCTCACCAATACCTGATTGATATGTGAACTGTAGGGGGTCCAGCTCGCTGCCCACAGGTGACGAAGATGGTTAAGTATAATCCTCTCCAGTATCTTCATCAGGTGGGAAGTTAAGGCTACAGGCCTTAAGTGGTTGGGCTCTCTGGGATGCACAGTCTTTGGCACTGGAACCACACAGGAAGTTTTCCACAGGGCAGGAACTCTCTCCAGGCTGAGGCTCATGTTAAATATGTGCTAAACCGACCCCATAGAGCTGATCTGCACAATCCCTGAGGAGTCTGGAGCTGATGCTGATGATCAGGGCCAGTAGCCTAACAGCAACACAAAACAAAATAACTATGACGGCACTTACCACCATTAAGTCTCTGAGTGTGTATGCTTTGCAAATAATCCAATCGAGAATCTATGGGATGTGCTGGACAAACAAGTCTAATCCATGGAGGCCCCACTTCGCAATTTACAGGACTTAAAGGAAGGATGTGTCAGGGCTGTTTTGGCAGCAAAAGGGGGACCAACACAACGTTAGGCAGGTGGTCATGCATGATTGGTGTATATTCACTCCTGCGCAACAGAGCAAACACTGTGCTAAATTATCCATACCCACCACGTACAGTTGTTCAAAGCCATGTGCAATTCTCTTCAATGTTTTCCACTGGCAATATATTTTTTTGTAGTTCTTTTGTATATATAAAGTACATATAGTCAACTTTTATTTTGTATTTTATTCTCTTATTATTCTTGCCACTAATGCTGCTTGTAACTCTGAATTTCCTCGGCAGGTTAAGTTTTATCTTATGAAATGGCGTCCTTGCAGATCGAAAATACAGCTTAATTTCAGCTTTACTATGTGTAAAAGGAATATTTTGATTTTGAGCCAACTATAGCAATATCTCGCTATCATCTGGTATGGAGCGACATGTTACGCAGCTTGTCATGAATCCTTGTGATCATTTGGTTGTTTGGTCCATCAGTATATACAATTTTCAATGTCAGTGTAAACAAACATGTCAGCAGGATAGGGTGCCAAGTCCCTTGAAGCTGGGACCTTTAGGCAGGCATTTCTTTTAGCTTTACTATCTGATTTTTTTAGTTTAATCCAAAAAAACAGTACACATGTTTCTGTATTTCTACCAGTCCTGCATCGTTAGCTCCTTTTAAATGAAGAGACTTGGCTAATGTTGTCCAATAATTAGCAAAAGTGTTGCCTGGGTAAAAGGTTGAGAAAGAATTGCTGGATAGTTTGACAAATAAATCCTTCTCCGTCCATTATTATTGTTGTTATTAGTATTATTATAGCCTACAGTCTCACTTTTATTGAACATTATGATGTGCAAAGTCTTAAATTCATGTGTCATAGTAAATAGTCTATTCAATCCTCGGTCCCATTTATTTCCACACATCCACAAACTGATTCTGAGGAAAACAGGAATTAAAGGTTTGGCCATCAAACCCATTTGACTAACACCATAATCTTAGGTTTAAACGTTTTTCTCAACCATATTTTTCCTGGCAGGTGGTTGGGTATACATTCTGCTGTAGTGTTGAGGAAAAAAAAGCACCTGCCACAGTCAGTTCCTTCAAAACAAAACCATGCACATTTTGAAAAGACATCTATACATGTTAATAATGCACCCAGTTCTACCAGCTCTGCCTGTCTATACCACTGAATACTGTTTGGAGCAAACATGTTGGAGCATTTGTGAAGATTATGCATCCTGTTTCAGAGGCTTATGTTTTAATTCTGTGACAGTTTGCACCATCTATTGTTTAACAGCAGAATACAATTTACCATGACCTCCAAACCCTTCTGGATTTGCCAGGCTGCTGTAAATGCCTGCTAACAATATGACTGAATACTATACAGTCAAATTGAGTTCAGTACTTTTTTTTATTTCAATACACAAAAGATCAAGAACAAATGCACATAAATATGCTCATCATTAAAGAGCTGACGTGGTGGGAAACAGAGCTCTAAACACATACATGTCATATCAATCCTACATAACACAGCTGTTAAAATCAACATCATCAACGTCAGGGCTATATTCAGACAGCAACAGCCCTGATACACGCACTGTTTCTTTTAAAAGCACACAAGAAATAAGTCTGTTGAGCACTTTTTTTCAGATGTAAACACAGAGGAGGTTATGATGGACACAAATGTTAACATTATCGCCATGTGGTTGTTGTTTCAACACTGTTAAGATTCTGATGTGTTGAGTCCTAAACAACAGCTTCAGCCGTACAGTGAGGACTTTCAGATGTCATATAGTAGTTGTGTGCAGCGCTGTCTTCTCAAAGTGTCTATGAACTCCTGTGTGAACAGCTTGTCGTACAACTGGTCATAGTGACTAATGAGGAACGAGTGAAATCCTTTTGCTGCTCCTGTGGGGAGACCACCTTCTGCTCAGATGCTATTTGATCATCAGATGTGTCCCTATCTGTAAAAGTTGTAATAAAGTGTGTACAGTACATGACTCAGTACACACGCACACACTCCACTGGCAGTGGTATTATAACACAACATGGCAAGTGACAAATTTTTACTCACTCTGGCTACAGTTGGAGGGATGAGTTGGGAGAGAAAAGGAAATTAAATGAATAAATCCACTTTCTCTAGAGAGAGAGGTTGTTGGGCACAGTGTTGGGCAGACACTCTGAACTTCAGTGAGCTTTCTTTCCTGAATGTTTAGATGTCATGACTCCACATTTTAAATACAGACATCCAGAAGATGTCCTACATGAGGTAAATAACACCACTTTCAGGCCATTAAATTTAAAAAATTGAAATTAAGTTAGAACAGCTTGAGAAAGTAGTAATTGTGAAAGACTTTCAACGATGCACTGTTTTGCCTGATGGTGGCACTACAAGAAAATTCATAGGGCCACCAAAATAAATAGGGTTCATCCTCTAGGTGTCATTAATGTGCATAGCTAATTAGAAAAGATTCAGGTGAAAGCTTTTCAAGATACACTAATCACAACGTGGAAAGTTTGACCTGATCTTGGCGCTAGAGCAAAGGTCACGGGGTCATCAAAAATCAATAAGGACCATGAATGTGTCCAGCAAGTTTGAAGCAACTTCCATGAAAGCTGTTCCAGTTATTGCGCTAAGATAAAAACTCTTTGGTGGCAATCCGGATAAAACCATAATATCCCCATTTTGCATTAGGCCACTCCCCTTGTCATGCCCCCTTTATGCTGACTAACAAGAACACACACACACACACTTGACCACCATGCCAAATTTCAGCAACTGGCTTGCACTCAAGACAAACAGTGAAGTTCAAGCACCAAACAAGCACAGGCAGATGAAAAACTACCGCAGGGCAAAACTCGTGGTCAGAGACAGAAGACTGTTGGGTTTACCAGGGAACAGAAGACAAGGCATAGACCAAGGCAGGCAGGTTCAGTAACAGGAGATCAGGCCAAAATGTAATGCTGGAGAGTCTTGCATGAAGGCGAAGAACAAACTGGCCCTGAATCTGTGTGGGAGGGCAGCTTAAGTACTGGGCTGATTGGAAATAAAGATCAGGTGAGTGGACAGGTGAGCGTGAACAGATGGATAAAATGGCAGTACTCATGGTGGGTGGAACAGCAGTTGCCGACCTGAACTAAATACAGATGTATATGTCAAACATTGTCGATGCCAAGCTGTCCTCACTTGCTACATTACAGATGACTATTTCACAGGTGCATAGACACTTTGAATTTGCAATAGAATTTTCTTATGCTCCTCTATTTGCACTTGCCATCTTACAACAAACACACTGTGATGCTCAGTAAATCTGGTCACTACATGTGAACATATTTTATGTTTTTACAGCATTCATGCTGAAGAAAGGGGTCAATGTGTCGAGGTGGACACAGTGCCTCATCCACACCAACCAGACAGCACCTCCTGTGGGATTTTTGCCATTTAAGTTTGAAAAAAAAAAAAAAAAATTAGTCCATTATATGCACATATAACAAAGAGAGGACAAAGAGGTCAAATTCTCTGCTGGCCAGAATGATGTGGCAGAGTGACACTGGCTGATTGCCACTACCCTCCGTCAGCAGTCTGGTAAATTAGGCTGTATGATAGCACTACAAACAACTTGTAAATGAAAACATCTATGACTAATCTGGTTGTCATCTCTGATAATTGCAGAAAATACAAATGATTCAAACCCAGTGGATTTGCCACAGAAGAAAGCTTCTCGTCCTCATAAATGTTGCCCTCTTTGAGGCACTGTTTTTCTGACAGACAATATGACAAACCTTTGTTTCCACTGTGGGGAGGCTAATGCCAATGACAGTGAAGAGGAGCAGCTGACATGGGTATTTTATTTCTGTGTGTGGCTTAAAGCAAATTACTTTGTCACCACCTATATGTTGCATGCAGACAGCAAGGCACTTCAGCTAAAGTGAACTTTATTGTATATTCTAAAAGTATGTATCAAATGCATCAAAATTCACTGACCTGGTTCATTTTCAAACCGCACATATAGTTTATATATAGAGATGGGGATTATAATTTGAGGGGGGATTTGAAATGAAAACAACTTGATTTTTGCACAACATTAAACCGTTTTTCTGTTTGGATATGTGGGGTGAAGCTGAGGAATGGGTTGAATGTGGAGCTAAAGTGATGCTCAAACATGATCCAGTTTAAAAAGCAGTACAAAGTTTTGGTTTTCACAAGGTGCAGAGAGGAAGAAGGGCTTTGACGATCACTGGGGGCTCAAACAGAGTATTTCATTTGTTTGTTTGTTTATAAGTATTTTAATTTGTTTGTTAACATGATCTTGTGTAAATATATCTGTTTATGGGTGTGCAGGTATATATAGATAGATATGACAGGTACAGATAATATTGTCAAACTACTATTTTTATTTTGTTGGAAATAAATCCTTCATTCATTCATTTAGTTTAACTAGAGTCCACACACGTTGTCACACTGTCTAGCTCGCTACCATATGCAAATATGATAGCAATACTCTTCTGACATATATTAGATAATAGACATATATTGTGCCAAACAGTCTTCTATAGTGCCTTATGATAATCAGAGAAGTACTTTGGTGGTATTGTGTGGGTATAGCATTGTCCTCACAGTCAGACAAACAGATATCTCTGGAAGGGAGATATGCAACATTTAATTATGCAGTAAATCTGTTGATTGTGACGCTAGCCAACAACACTGAAATGACCAGAATCTGGTGATAAATAGCTTAGAGCGACAAACGGTTACTTTTTTATTGAACACTGGCATTACATTACATACATATCACTGCAATGTGGTGTAAACATGCCACATTTAAAAGGCTCATGTTAATTACGAAGTCATTCCATGAAACCAGTACGATTTGAACATTTTTTGATTGCAGCATTGCAAGTGCATATACCTCAGGCATCTATTTTTGGTCCTCTTTTTATTAAATGGGCACTATTAATCCTCAATGCCTTGATGGACACGATGCTGTCTGAATATGATTATAAAATGTATTTGTAATGAAATCAACATTTTCCAATTAATCAGTTGTCCCTCACATTAATTGAATAATTGCAAATGACAAAAAGTCGCACACTTTTGCTGTACTAAACCCTGGAACGGACACTTTTTGTGGCAGCTAGCATTTTATGTCATGATTGCACTACACACTTTGGACAGAGTTCAACAAATAATATTTTCATAAACTTAAAAAAAAATAATGAATAAAAATGTGATGTGACAGGGTTGAGACTAGGGTAGCAGGGCTGAAGATGTTAATGGGGTTGATGAGACAAATGCAGCCTAACATATACATAATTTGTAAACCACAGTAGGATTTTCTGTGAAAAATGTATTTCACTATGTAACCATTTAAGAAGGCCAGTACACATGGAACATGGAAACATTTGAAATGACTGAACTGGTTGGAAAAATAAAACATAACGTGTACATCTGTGAAGATTCTCAGTCATCCAGGCCATGGTTATCAAAGGAGGGTTCAATGGAGGGCAGCTAGATTTGGTTGTAGAAACTTAAATGTTTAGTCGCTCATCCAAGAGGTTTCTTCAGTTCTAAATGACTTGTGGGGGGTCCCAGGTATTTAACCTCTGTCATTATCAAGGTCCATCTACAACCAAGTCCAGTTGCCCTTGATTCATCCATCCCTGGGTAACCTTGACCTGGATGACTGAGAATCTTCACATAAATCCTAGCAAGCATTTTGGGATGAACACCCTCAGAATGATATGGGAGGATGGTTTAGCCTTAGATGCCAACAGCACAGACTAATAGTTAACAGCCTATGTCTACCTTCCATGGTGAAAGGCCACAGAGCTAGAATGATCTTAGAGAAGGCACAGAACCAATTACTGAGTAAGACAGGCCCATTTCACCAGCTTTGAATAAAGCAGCAGGTGACTTACTGAAATCACTCACAGTCTGCACAATGCATTCCTAGCGAGAAGGCACAAGCATCCCAACAAACTAAACGCAAGGAATGACACACAGAAATTCCAAAATCTGTAGTCATGAAAATCATGGTGTCCTTCGATGTGACCTCATTGTTTACATGCATCCCAACTATGCAGGTGGTGCAAACCGTAAGGAAGTAACTTCGACAAGGCGACACCCTGAACCACAGAACTAACCTCAGACTGTACTTGCAGCTTGCTTGTGACGCACACACTGAACATGACAGCAGCCTCCACATCAGAGTATACAAGAAACCCAAACACAGACAAATACTCTCGCCACCCTCTGGAGTATAAGAGGGGGGGTGAAACTCTATCTCAATGACCAACTGCTAGACTGACATTAATATTCATGTGACCACATAATCCCTACAGACTGCTGGTTGGTATTTAATCATTTGGCACTCATTTAGGCTATCATTAATATTGTAATAGTCTGCTGTGTGTGTATATGTGAACTAAAACAGTCAGAACCTGCTTTTAGTAGGCATTTCACTCCCTCTTCGCTTCCTATTTAACAATATCTTGCTTCTCTCCCTCCTAGCTCTCTCTCTACCTCTTTTGGAGTCTCTTTCATCTCTGCCTCCATCCCTACACATTTGCTCTTCATCTCTCCCTGTCTGCTCCTCATCAGCCATATCTCCCTCATCGCTCACTCATTTCCCAGCCTCTCTCTCAGTGGGGCATCTTCTCGCTCAGTTCTTCTTCTTCATTACTCTCGTGCCTCTCTCTGCACTCCCTCCATCTTTTTCCACTACTCTCTCCCTCCTTTCATTTTTTTCTATTTTTTGTGAGGAAGCTGTAAATGTTTTAGCCTTGCTTTTGATTTGATCCTGAGTTATTTGATATATTTGAGGCTGAAGCTGGATCCTCTTTACTGTTTCAACATATCTGAATTAAGATCAAACCTTACAGAGCTCAGATCCACTGCTGTGGCTGACATACAGTGGCCATGTAGTAAGGGTTATATAGGATCAGTAAAGAAGGCAGCTGTTAAAGTCTGATACCAAGGCAGATAGTATTATTGTATTGACACTGCAGCTACTATAACCCTGATTCCAAGAAAAGTTGGGACTAAAACTGAATGTGCAGGCGGCCGGCGACGGGACAGCAGGACAGGAGGCCGGCGAGATACATGGTGCAGCTGGGGAACTGGCCACCAATGAACCCCCACCACAGAGGTATACTGCAGGTCAGTATTATCTGGAGATGGCTGCAGCTCTGGCTCAGGCGATGGCTCCTGGCTAGCAGGTCGGTGGCTAGCCGGCTCAGGGAGTGGAGTTGACAGGAGGCTAGCAGGCAGTGGGTCTGATGGCTGGAAAGGTGGAACTAAAGGAGGACTAACAGTTCTTATGCCAGGGCCAGAGTTGAGGACACCGGAGGAAATCTGATCCCCCAGCCCTGTTTTGTAATCCTCCAAGTCCTTTGGAATCTTCGCGTGTCCGGTAATTTTCAAATACCAGGGCTTAAAGGACGGGGATTAGTGCCTCTGTGACTGCAGTCTATCTCAAGCATCGGTAGATCGACTCAAACAAGGACTCTAACTGACAAACGTGGAGAAAAGGTCTTGGACTTCTTCCAAAAAGAAGTATGTTGACTGAAGAGGGAAAGTTAAATTGCCCTCATTTTAAATGGAGTAACAACATAGTTTGAGTTTTGCTTCTCACAAACAAGTAACAGTAGGAGTTAGCATTGGGGTAGAGGGTGGAGTAGATGAAAACTAGAGAGGAAAGAAAGAAAGTTTAATTATTAATTTAGGATATAATGGAGACAAGAAAGCAGATGACCTGAGCCAGCCAGCCTGACTGGATCGACAGTCAGCTTTCATTTTCACAGGAGATTGTACCTGGTGGCCAACAAAATTGCATGGTGAAAGTGAGGCTTTCTGTTTCAGTTGCGGGCCTGGCTTTCCTCTGCCATTGTTGCTGAAGTATGCTGTGTGGCTGCAGTGGTCTGTGTGACTGTGGGCTAAAAGGGCTCTGTGAGCCTGACTGGCCGGTTGGCTAGCTAGCTACCCCTGCAGGAGATTATGCAGCGTCTCAACTCTGAAAACTCAAAGCGTTTATTCAATTTGTCATCAATTTTCATAAAACAGCCAATATTTGAAATTTACACAGTCGATTTCTTACCTCACAAATGATCAGAAGTGAATTTGGTCATGAAATAGCATAATAAGATTGTAAAAGACTTCCCGTTGCTGGCATTGTTGGACACAGTAGCAGACAAGTCTGATGTATACTGGAGATATTCACCAAATTAGTAGGACAGCAGACTGTTTTTGGCATACTGCAGAGTTTGGTTTTGTTTGCATACTGTATACTACATGATACATTTTGGCCAAATCAGTACATACTGCTAGTATAGTAGGCAGTTTTAAATACAGCCATCATTGTTTGCTCTGCAGGATTAGGGTCACTGGGACACCTGTATTGTCCAGTGTTCCCAGGTTCCAGAAGTCCCGGCTGCAGACTAACCACTCTCTCTCTCTCCCTGCTCTCCTCCACAGGCACACCACATGTTTGGTTTGGTTATGTTTCCTTAGTTTATCCTTATGATTTGTCTTGACCCTTACCACACCTGTACCTGGTGTTGATGTTGCTGCTTATCTACGTTTGGCACTGCAATTTAATGAGCGAGATCCTGATACTTTATCACTCTTTGAACGTGTTCCAGATCCCCAGAGAATGGCCAGATGTGGACAGAGTACTCTTGCTTCTGTGCATCCTTGCTAGAGAATCTCTGGAGGCTTATACAGCGACATGTGTTGGAGGATTTGGATCATGATAAGGTGAAATCGGCTGTGCACATGAGTCGGTCCTGAAGTATCGCCAGGAGTTCAGGCAGTGACATCATAATGTTCTGCAAAAACACTTCTCTGGCCATTGTTCAACTCCATAACTCAGGAACAGAAAGGGGTTTGTGGCCATATTTCACATGTGGTCACATACTGAATTGATGACACTAATCCTGGGTTCCCACTTCGAACTGTGGTGATTGTGGAGATCTTCTGTGCTGCTGGGCTCAAAGTGATTGGGTTGAACATTGTTGTTGGAATATGTGATACAGCTCTCTATCCATCCTCTGTACTCCACTGTGAAAAATAGTCCACAAGTAAAGACAATAATCACTTGAAATCACTTGCAGAGATAGTGATTACTTCCACTTTGCCAAGAAGACAGAGACATCAGATTTTTCACTACATATATTATTTGAGTCTGGACAGACATGACTGTAAACTGCAACTTGACTATTTGGCAGCACCAGGCAGTTATTCTAGTCTTGATAATATTTTTCAATAAAATGATATCCAGATTAGCTCATTTTGTTACCATAGTAATTCCCAGTGGTTGATTCAAAGGAGAATTTACTGCCTGGTGGGAAGCATGACATTTCTGCAGCAAAGGTTTCAGAACTACCGCTGTATCTCTCGGCAGTGTAGCAGGTAGCTTATTGCTACATTTCCAGGGTAGCTGCAGTATATTGTTAGTGCTAAAGGATGTTTTTAGTGTAAACACAACCAAAGAAAAATATGTGGAGCAGCAAACCAAAGAAACATTAGTAATTAGATGTGTCACTTTTGCATAGAGTCCAATGTATGCTGTTGTTAAATTGAACAAATGTGGTTCTGTGTTTGTCTACACAGAGCTGCTCCTGTCCTCAGCAGCTCTGTCTCTGCCCTCTGAGCATGTCTTGTCACTGCTGTTAGCATTTATTTATTTATTGGTTTGTTTATTTATTTATAAGTCTTTCTGTCTCAGGAGTCTCTCGGCCAATTACTGTGACACTGCACTCAGCTTAAAATCTGAATCCACAGAGCACTGCCTCTACAGATAAAATCTTATGCAGACAGTGTCTTCCTGCTTCAGCAATAGCAAGAAAAATGGTGTTTGTCATCAAATTAGCAATGATTTAGGAGGATAGTTAACAGCAGTTTGGATGGGAAATGGTGTTCAGCACTCGCTGATTAGAACACTGAGGTGGACCATGTGTGTTTCTGTGTTTGCCTCATTGTGAATGCCAAGCCATCATACATCTCAAAGCAGCACCAGACTATACTCACTATATAAAGGGCGCACAACTTCATGCATCATTGAAGTTTGGTAGTGGATAAAATTGTGGGCTGTAGAATCGCCAGGTATGAATGTAGTCCCTCGAGATAATGAACTGAATATCTATAATCCTTATATAATCACAGCAGACCCCTTATGCCTTGGGAATAACCTTTTTTCAAGTTCTCCCTAAGTAACCAGCTACTAAAACCGTTTCCTTCCACATAGTGTTACACTAATGAGCAGATAAAGGTGAACACCAGGTTTTTGACATAAGTATTTCCAGGTGGTGGGGAGTACTAGTGAAAAATGCAACATTCTCTGAGAAGTCCGATAAATGTCCTCAAGTATTGTAACTCGAGTCAGTGTATGGTGGGTCTGAAGACTACGAGTTTGAAAATGAAAAACAATCTGGGGGTGTAGAGTTTGAAAGAAGTGATCTTACTAGACCTGTGTAGCTCACTCCACATCGCTGCGTAAGGCTAGTGGCTCGAGGCTACATTAGCTGCTGCTAGTATAACACACCTGTTAGAATCTACTAGGAGCAGGTTTGGTTATTAGCAGATTCTAAGGATGGTTACTGATTCCAATGACTGAATTAATATCAATAAAATTACTGATATGAATCAATAAGTTTGTTATACTACTGCTGTTTGCACCTTTAAGGTGTGTGTGAATGCCTGTAAAAGCATGTAGATGATTTCATGTGTGGGTCAGTTAAAGAGAGGGAAATGCGCTCAAATCAACGCAGTGGGGATCCTAATTGCCGTGAAAAGACAATAACTGTCTCTTTATTACACAGAAACCCGACGTGCAAACTCATCTCAGAGTTTGTCAGCTGTGGCTCTGGTCTCTCAGCTGATAAAGTGCAGCTTCACCGCAAAACAAACAATGCAAAGCCCAAATCTGCAGTCTCCTCTCACTTTTTGTGCTCCTGTGTTTTCCCTTCCTTGTGTCTCTTGTCTGTCTCTCCCCTGTCTGTCTAGGGGTACGTCCCATTTCTCAAAATTGCATCCTCGTTTCCCTCACTTGCGTCCTTTCCTTGCGTCTTAGTCCCTCCCACCGGGGATGCATGAGAGGACGCAAGGAAACCACGCAAGAGAGAGAAACGAGGAAATATGTTTTATGAGAATTGAGACGTCCTTTCCTCTGAAGCGTCACGTGAAGCGACGTCTGTTTCTGATGACGCGACACAGCTGGATCTGCTGCGTTTACCTTTATATTCACATCCCCACCACCCCCCGCCCTCGATGTATTTATATTTTATACTTATATTTACATTGTTAAAAAGTCTCCAGCACTAGCAAATAAATATGAAACACTTTTATTAACACACATGAGAATTAATGAGTTCATTCTTGGCTGGACGTCTCTTCCAGGTGAACAGGTGGTCACTTTCTGACCTGAACTTTATCAGCCTCACTGTGTCTTCTGTCCTGTTCAATGAGACAGACTTCAGATCTGTCAGTGAAGACAAACCTACGAGCCATGAAACACATTATTTCACTCAGATAACACGCAGAACAAGTGACGACAGGCCGATGTGTTAGTGTTAGAACAGGTTGTAGATAAAAGACTGCTGAGTGGAGACAAAACTGGAGACAGATGTTTTAATGTATGATGCTGAAAGCAGAAATCAGCTGCTGCGGGACTTAGGAACCTTAGAATCAACCAGTATCCGTCGGGGGACGGACTGGATGGAGCAGTGACAGAGCATTTTCGGAGTGACACAACATAGCGGCACCCCACAGAGAGTGAACAATGTGAGCCAGTTCATTAAAAAGTGGAACAAACTACTAAATACTGCGCTTTCCTTTTCGCTAACATTACCTAATCATATTTGGTGAACGTGGAGGACATAGCGGACCTGGAAGCCTTCATCAATCACTAATTCGACCAACAGCAACAACACAACATGGATACTGTTACGACCCAGCTCGCAAGGGTAAAAGGGAGAGTAACATAAAACCCAGTTGGAGTAGGTGGCCAAGATAAATTAGATAAATTAAAACTCCAAACACTACAATCAACACTCTCAGACTAACCAACCTAAATCCAACCAAAATACCAGAAACAAAGTTTGGTTCAGAATTGTACACACACAAGAAAAGTAAAAGAAACAAATGCTAAAGAGGGTCTTGGTACAAAGCACAATCGCTACACACAATAGACCAAAAGACACATAATGACAAAGAACTTCACTCCTCTGTTTAATCACTCTCCGACCAAATGCAAAAAATCACAGCCGAAAATAAACTGTAAACACGCTTCATGCGCAACAACAGTGAAAGTGTTGTAAAGACCCAAAACCCAACTTAAAATCCCACCTGAAACACTGCAGAACATCACTTTCCACCAAGTTCACCGCTTTGGGAAAAGCACAAACACTTCACATCAGCCCATTGTTGCAAAATTTGAACATTTCCAGGACAAGTTACTCGCGAAAGGCAAAGGAAAAGGACTAAAAGGCACCAACTTCGGACTCAACAAACAATATCCAAGGGAAATAAATGAAAAAAGAAAAGTACTGTACATAATTATGAACGAACACAGAAACTTGACCGTTCAAACTCAACTGGTCGTACAAGACCTACACATTCATCAGACATAATTATTACAATATCAAACCAAACCACAACAAACAAAGCACCATCACAATGGCGACTCATAACCTCTCTCCTGGAAGACAGAGTTCAACACACTAATATGGAGAGAGTGGACTTTCTTTCTGGAGACAAACGACTCTCCAGAAATCTCACCATCACTTCTGAGGGAAGCCGGTAAGGCAGTCATCCACGGCAAAATCATAACTTATTCATCACATAAAAAAAGAAAAACAGGAACTGGAAAGCACATTGGAACAAAAAAAATGAACTATTAACTCACCAATACAGTACAAATCCAGATGAACAGACGCTAAATTATTTAAATCACGCCAAAACTCAACTGGACAATAACCTACACAAAAAACAGACTTCATAATACAACAGTTGAAATATGAGCAATTCCAGTATAGCAGCAAATCCAGTAAACTGCTAGCCAACCTATTGCAACATAAAAAGGGAAAAGCAATTATTCCAGCAATACAGAACAAAACTGGTATAACACACAGCTCGCACAAAATAAATGTTGTCTTTCGACAATATTATAGTGAATTATATTCTTCCAATTATATTCCCAGTACTCCATCAATAGAAAACTTCCTCAGCAAATTCAATCTTCCAACACTACCATCGGATAGAGTACAGATGTTAGAAGCCCCACTCACTACAAATGAAATCTAAGAATCATTAATTAAAATGCCAAACAACAAATCACCGGGACCAGATGGATTGCCAGCTGAATTTTATAAAAAACATTTTGGGACATCCTATCACCTATACTACTAAGAGTTATTACAGAAATTAAAACATCCTCAATACCACATGAACACTGCGAACATCACCCTCATACCGAAACCAAACAAAGATCTAACTCATCCATCAAACTACCGCCCTCTCTCATTAATAAATACAGACCTCAACATCATAACCAAAACACTTGCAACCCGGCTTGAGACAGTTTTCCCAGTAATTATCCATCAAGATCAAACAGGCTTCATAAAAAATCAATATGCATCTGACACTCTCAGCAAACTCTTCAATCTGCTAAACATAACACAACTGGAAAGAAGCAAATACATCATTTTCTCTCTTGATGTAGTCAATTGGCAGTTTCTCTTTCATGCACTCCGCAAGTTTGGTTTATGAGAGTCAATCGTTCATTGGATTGAGACATTATCCACTTCACCAAAGGCCACTGTAACCACCAATGGGATCACCTCACCAAGCTTCACACTGTACCAAGGAACCAGACAAGGATGTCTACTCTCTCCATTACTCTTTGCTTCATTCATTGAACCCCTGGCATCTGCTGTAAGTAATAATAACATCAAAAGAATTCAAAATAGAAATGAATAGAAAATCAGCCTACATGCTGATGATTTATTATTGCATTTCCAAAATCCAGAAACAAGTCTTAAGGAAATTTTTTCGGTTACAAATAATTTTTCAACTCTAATTATACAATAAATTGGTCAAAATCTACATCACTCCCGCTAACTCAAGACTCATGGGATTCTGCAGCCCCAAAATCCTTTCCCTCCCTGCACATAGGTAATACATTTTCCTCCAGGCTGTCAGAGCTCTTCAATCTGAACTACCTCCAATTACTCAAGAAAACAGAGGACAATCTCAAAGGCTTTAATAATCTCCCTCTAACACTCATTGGACGTATTGCTGTTAAAATGAAAATCTTACCTCAAATAACTTACCTGTTTAGCATGATTGACTGACAACTGGTTCAAATCACTCAACACCATAGTCACTCAGTTTTACTGGAAAAATAAAAAACCTTGCATCTCTCTATCAACTTTACAAAACAGCAAGCAGTGCGGAGGTCTAGAAGCCCCAGGGTTCATGAATTACTTTCTGGCAACTCAACTACAATACCTCTTCATTTGGATTAATAAACAATACCACAAAAAAGCAAACAGTTAGAACAGAGTCAATGTCAGAATACACCCATAGCAGATCTCCTATTTTTACCACAATCAATAAAAAAATAAATAAACTATTTCAAATCCATCACCATATCTACGAATCACTGACACATTCATTCCATTCAATACCCTTATCCAGAAGTTTGGGTTTGGGAGAGAAGAATTTCTGCACTAACTGCTGCTGGGTACTGGACATGAGGCTGGGAAAGGGGACAAAGGCAAAATCAGGATGAGGAGGGTCCTGCGGGTCAGTGGCCTTGGGGCTGGCTTGGGCTGATGGGTGGTTGCACGGTTGGGGTCCCATGAAACAAATCTAAAAAATGGTTTAATCCAATTCACTGAATGAATAGATATTTACATAGGTCCATATACGCAGTCAACCATTATCAGCCACACATAGCTCCTCCTTCCTCATTCTCTCATATCCACAATTCCCATCCTTTGTTTTATGTATTGTCTCATGTCCGTTGTCACTTGTATAAATATGCACTTGATGTTTTTCTTTACAGTTGTTAATATTCTACACTTTTTTCTTTTCTTTTTTTTTTGCAAACAAACAGTATTGGTTAAATCGTCAGCCTACCAGTGTGGTGATTCCTGTCGCCTGCTCTCGTCTGTGCCCTGCCTGTCTGCTCTTCTGGTGAGCCCTTGTGTGGAAATCCTGCCACTCTAACGTCTGGATTTATTTATTTTATTTCTATGTATTAACACACTGCTTACCTGCTCCTGTCTTCTCTGAGTTTGACATTAGAGTCTGTTAAAACCCCTAAATTATAACATAAGCACACAGAAACAAGCAGCAAGTACAACAGTACTTCTGTTCACCTCTGTAAAAGAAAAGTAAAGATAGCATGTTTCTCACTGGAAATTACGTCACTAGTGAACTTCAATTTGCCCCATAATACACTTACATATATGAGCCTGGACGAGCATGTATGGAAACTGCAACTTGAGTCCAACAAGCACCCAATAAGATCTTTATGCACACATTTGACTTTTTCATCATTGTTCTCATCAGTCAAATCAAAGTTTGGCTACAATTAGAACTCCACTGAGGAACTGTCCTATTTACTGAGCTACACCGTTACAGGTATAGCGATTTCTTTACAATCGAATTGCCAGTATGACATGAAAGATGTCATACTGGTAATTTGAACTTTTTTCAGCTTTGAACATTCAAAGTGTCCCTGAAACACCCCAGCAGCAGTATAAATGTGCTTCTTTCAGAGAGAGTTGGAATCGCCAGTATGAGGTCTTTCTCTCCTTTCTGTGACAGTCTCAAGCCATGTTTCCTGGGAGATAAAATGAAAGTTTTCACTGTTATTAGTCACAGGGAACCATGACCAGAGAGTTGTGTTGTGCAGCTTCAAGCAATCACTGTATTCTAACACCTGTTAAACTGTGTGGTCATGCACAAGCAGAGTTAATACTATTCCACATGCTTTGGTTGTTTTCAGTAACAAGTCTTCACACACACACATACACAATGAAGACCAGAAGCTGTGAAGACAGTTGTGTAAATGCCCCTGTCGCCCAAATTAATTGTATGTTACATGTACTATTTGCCAAAATCTGGAAACAATCTTGTCTGGGTTATTGTTGGTTGGTTTTGGTCATTGTAGTCTTTGCACTACTCTTCAAACATACAATTTTTGTTTCTCTGAAGTCTGTAAGCATATATACAGTCGCCACTTCATTAAGTACGTCAAGCTAACCTGCAATCTAACATTTCTGCAATAAGTCCTCTTTTCATGAAAGTTGTAATGTTCAGGTTTTGTTGTTTAGAGACACTGATTCACTCACTGATTCAATTCTGACAATTAGACCATGTTGCATTTTGGCTCCTTTGTAGATAACTGGGATGTACGGTCATCAAAGTCAGCCTCCCATGGTTTCACATGTCAGCTCTTCAGCAGAAAAATATATTACTTCATTAGCTGTCTGCAGCTATACTTTCTTTTTACTGTGGTCAGCCACATTTCTGCTGCTGATCTCATCACCCATCACTAAAGGACTATTGAACGATGCGTTTAATGACTTAACAGAGTAGAAACTTTGCTAGATACAAGCTAGTCCTGTTATCTGGTTGAGCAAGCTACCGTCGTAATCAGGTGTTCTGATACGGCCGCAGCTCAGTGTTGCTAACTTAACAGCAAATCTACTGAATCTAATAAGCAAAGAACCAAACAACAATAACTGCTTTGAAACTGAGGTAAAGTGTGGACCAAGTGTCATCTGGTTCTTAGCTATTGCTCACGTTAGCTAACTCATAATTCAATTGAAGAATTCATTAGAGGTCAGCTAATGAACTATTTGCGCTCTTTTACTCTTTTTCTTTTCATTGGTTACTCTTTTTGCTCGTACTCTTTTCTTTACATCCACACCCATTCGCCAAGCAGGTGTAGGTGTAGGCAATTCCAACACTCCTCATAAGAGTCAAAGGAGCTATATGAGCTGGCTAGGTAGTCCTGGACACACAGGATCGTGAGTCTTATCACCCTGATGTTTATCATGGTACAGTTTAGATTTCTTCTCTCCTCTGTATCCCTCACAGTAGCACACTTATCATTTGTGTCTTTTACTGGAAAAATGTCCAGCTTGCTTTTCATTCTCCTGCTGTGGAACAGTTCAGATGGCGAGTCACCAGTCATCATGTGACACGTCTCCTGGTAGTTTTGCAGGAAGTCAGTCACAACAGTTATCCAGTTTTTCTGCATCTGGGATGCAAGCTTTAAGCACCCTAATCCATCTTTCTACGCCACGTGGCATTGTGGGTAGTAAACACTACCATACCAGTGACGTATTCACCTCCCTGTATGGAAGCAAAAACAGTGGAAAGTAACTGTGGGCCATTATCAGTCACTGTGTAGCTAGGATTCCGCTCCCTGCTGAAGACTGATTGCAGGAACATGATCAGTGGTTGCATGCTGAAAAAATGCCACTTCTGGCCATTTGCAGTGGCCACACTGGCCACAGGAGGCAGGTACGGCTATATTGGCAAGTACAGGCAGACGAGACAGTCAATCCACAGCCTGGTTATGTGACCCTGGTCTGAACTCAGCCAGTCCCTTTGGTGGCAAACAGCATGGTCATGCCTGGTGGTCTTTGCTCAATGTGAGGTGCCATCCAAAAGATATGGCATCCACTTTTTGATAGCCCCCCCACACACACACACTAGCGGAAATATAAAATATTTTCTTTCTGCAGCGGTCAGGTTCTTTGATGTGAATGCTACAGTGCGCTCAGTCTTACCAGTATTATCTGCAAACTGTGGTCTGCATCCACAGTTCATCAAAGCAAGACTGTGTAGCATCCTTCAGCAGCCCTGGCATCGGCTTCATGACCATAATGGAGTTCAGCAGGAGCTTACTGTACTATGACATTAGTCCCTGGAAGGACTGCAGTTCGACCAGGCCATGTGGGGCTGGGCCATCACGGATTGTTGTGATGTGATGTGTGTCAGGGAGAATGCCCTCTGCCCTCAACACTCTGAGGCTTGAACAGGCTTTTGTGTGTTCAGTTTCAAGACTGTGTCAGCTGGCACTGAACGATGGCATGCAGGTCCTCATCATACGTTAGTCATGTCATCAAGATAGTTATGTACAGGTACACCTTTTGCCACTGTTTCCATCATTTTTTGCAATGCCAATGGAGCGAAACCAAGCCACAAGGGACAGGACAGTTATGGAAAAGACCATTGTGTGTAATATAAAGGTAGTCACGTCATGACTGTCTACAAACAGGCCAACTCTGTGATAAAAAATACTAAAGCACCTTCATGTGGGCCAGTGGATGGGGCACCTAGGACTTCCCTAGTCATAACCATTCAACCCCAGCAGAGCCTCCTTGGACCAGGTTGAGGGAAGAATGAACAGTCTTGCAGTGAAGGGAAACAGTGGCTTGTGAACATCTGAACACTGGGATGTTCTTATTTAAGTAGGTCACATTTTTTTAGAGAAAAATACTTTTGAGTACATTCATTGTGCTGCTTTTTCTAATTATTTTTTTTATGCATTCATGCACATTTTGTTAAGAAGCTGGTGGTCTGCTGATCCCAGGTCTGTTGGCACTCAGTAATCTTACCACAGCCACAGCCTTCAGGGCCCATAGAGAAGTGATAATTGAAGGGACATTCATATTGGACAAAGCGTATTTGGCATCACTTTCTATTTCCTCTGTTGGAGTAGGAGTTGGTTTTCAAATATTGCTAGCAGCTCATATTAACAGATCATAATGCACACTGCAGCGGGTCCAGTTCCGAATGCTGGTCTGCAGTCAGTACATCAGAGACTCGTGCTGTTACTGAACTCAGAGGGCAGTAAGTGCGTCTTTTGTGTCAATGCTAATATATTTAACACCAAGCACACACAGTGTATCATACTTAAAGACTGTTACTCCTGCTATTTGTAGCAATGCAAATATCAGAGCTAATGGTGAGTGATTGTATTCACCATTTAATGTGCCATGGTCCCTTCCTGAAGCTTGATGTAAAGAGACAGAAAAAAAGAGCAAATAATGCACAGGAAGACCATCTGTGGTTGAAATAACATGTCTATATTTTTTTTTCTTCTGCTTATTAAGTTAGTCACTACTCAGTTTGTGTTTCCGGCAGATAATACTGTACTTTGACTCAAGCTGTTCTGTTTTAATGCAGCGCTCAGACAGTCAACGGGAGAATGGTGAAATTCAGCAAGCAAACCAGATTCGAGTCCCCGGCAGACAGGCGGGGTCCAAACGAGGTCTACAGGTGTGGGTTTGGGTGGTCTGAGGTTTCCACTGACTGGTTTCAGGTGAGAGGGGGTGGTTAGGATTTCCACACAAGGGCTCACAGGGACAGCAGACAGGCAGGGCACAGATGAGAGTATGTGACTGGAAACACCTGAGCACAAAATACAGGGACAGGTCAGGTATTTAAGCATTTAAAATGAGACAAGACAGACTGACAGATTGACAGAGTAAGCACGCAAAGACATCCTTGCAGTTACCAGGCAGGCAAACGATTTGCCAAATACTGGTTGATTCTCCCAGGTTTATACACTGAGCAGCCATGTGGTCTTGATTGTATGATTGAGCACACCTGTGCTCGGTAGAGAGCAGGCTGGCCCGACCTGTCGGCCCCGCCCTGGAGTGATGTCACTCACTAGATAGACAGGGGAGAGACAGACACAGAAGCACAAAAAGAGAGAGAAGGAGAGACTGCAGATCTCGACACAAGCAGTTATTTTGGTGACTACTTTTATTTCTCCTTGAGTTTTGTTTTTGTAAAGTATCAGTATGTTTACCTGAGCACAGTTTTTGATTACTCTGCTCATCTCTGCTCAGGTGTTGTCCCCGTGAGAGCCCAGTCAACAACAACATCGAGGACAGACGCTGATGTGTGCTGACAGTTAGCTTCTCTTTCCACCACTTTATAAATGTCAGGTCGATGTCTGTCAGCAGCAGTCAGATGAGATGTCTCGATGTCAGATGCTGAATTAGAGTTGGGCTGGAATGGATTTTTGAAAGCTGGTGATTTTCAGATGGAAAACAGCAGCTTCAATTTTGTGAACTCAATGATGAGATTTAAAATATAACTATAAAGTATTGCATTTTGCACAATTGACTGTTGTCATAGGTAAAAAAATAAGATACATGAATTCATTTGAAATATTTTTTATTGTATTAGTGGTCATGTTACTGGAACTGTGCCAGTTTATCATGATGATGATGCCATTCAACATGTTGACCCAGATGGAGAGCACTATGCAGTTAGCCATAATGGCCGCTTCAGGGTGCTTCTTTTTCTGCTTACTTTAGGTCAGATTCAAGTCTTCAGAGTGAGACTAACACTTTATTCATTTGGGTCTTTTCATTGGAAAATTTAATAGTAACATAGATTATCACACCCTTATTTTTCTGAGATTATATAATTTTGTGGTGTGTAAACAAAATTAATTAGCAACAGCACTAAATATAGCATTGACTTAGTGATAAAAAAAATGCTTAAGAAGAATTACTGCAAAATTATAACTGTCGTTGTGTTTACGATAATATTTCAATTTCCATTTCCATACCCCAGTTTTACTACAGTGTCAGCATTATCCCAGCATATGGTATGGCATTGCATCACTGCTGTCATCAGACAGCAGCTAGAACAATGCTGGACTTGGAGTGACAAATCTGAGGATAGAGGAAGAGAAAATAGGGCAACTATCACGTCTGTGGAAGATTCCGTCAATTCATTAATGTGTCTGACACCATGATATCAGGATGAAAGTAAAAGCAGAGCACTAAGAGGAAGGCTGTCATATTTCCATAGTGCTGCCGCCCAAACAGAGAGCTGTCACTCACTCTTTTGTGGAAAGCATGCATTTCGAATCTCTCCACCTGGGGCCTTCTCTCCTAAACATATCCATGCCAATCATGTTTATTCCAACAATACATTATGCATGCATTCGGATGTGCTATATGATGTGACAAAAAATGCAACACTTCATTCCACCATTCCTTTGTTCATTTGCTAGATCCCTCCCACATTTGCAGTCATTGTCACGGTTAATAAGCTGCTCTCCTGATAAAATCATTTTTGGAGTGGTGTCTAAATCATTTTAGAGTTTCCACAAAATCTTGAAGACAACATAGAATTCGAGTAGCACAAAAGCTAGGAATGAAAATGAAATGTGGAGAGGGGATGTCAAGTTTGTGTAAGAAGCTAGGTCTCAGTTTGTAATGCAACTGACATGTGCTCACATTACAGCATAGAGAGGCTCGACAGGGGCTGAAAAAACCTGAAGATAACAAAGAGAGGGAAGGAAGGCGTGACAGCGACCAAGAAGGAAGTTCATAGAGGCAATGCTACCTCAAACAAAGAAGAGTGTGCTTTATGAAAGTGAAAGAAGGAAGGAGCGTGTGACGTCTAACGAGACGTAGAACAACTCCTGCACATTGGCAGCATAGAAGACACACTCCTGTCCTTCCTCGTCTTTCTCTCTAGCAAGTTCATGTGATGTGTTAAAATTCCGTGACTACATAATATCTGCAGTAAAATGTCATCTCGTCTGATGAGCTCTTCAGATCTGTGCTGTAGAATATTCAAACTATTTTGTTTTTTGCACCAGAAAAAGCTGTGCCTCAACTTCATTTTTCACTGACAATTGAAAGCTTGATTTAATAATGAGCAGTTGTCACTATTAGTGAACAGTACAGCACATTCCCACTGTGAGCAACACAATGAAAAAATCTCTTCACTTGATGTTTTCATCAGAATCTGCACATGCAGTTCCCTACTAATAGTTAAATGTAGCCCATTACAGACCCAAAACGCCACACTTAGGCAGAAAGCACGGAAGGAATAGTAAAGGTTCAAAAGTCTTTAATGATCACTGATAACAGTAACAACAGGTGGAGTCAATGTGTTTCCAGAACTATGACAAAGCTCGTGGAAGATTAGGCCAGACAAGAGCCAATCCTTTCTCCAAAGACCCAGACAAACAGGGCATGAACAGAAACAGGTAAGGGCACCTGAGCACAAAATACAAGAGTCAGGAAGGCAGGCGAGCAGGCGAGGAAGCGTTCAGTCGAGGTCTGACTAGACAGCTGACTAGAGGACACAGTCTTAAGTTGGGAGACATGGAAAACTGGGTGGATTCTTAATGTGGGGGAAGTTTCAGTGTTATGGCGGTTGGGTTAATAATGGACTCAACAATAAATGGGGCTAAGAACTGGGAAGATAGTTTCTTGGAATGAGTTTTTAGGGAATATTTTTGGATGTTTTACAAAGGGATAGAGGCCTGTGGCCAAACTAGTGAGGGAGATGACTGGACCAGGAAGTTGAGGCCCACCTTTGAGCTGATTCCAGATCCTGGTTGGTGATGGCATTCAGACCCCGGTAATCTATACACATAGAGTGATTTATCTTTCTTAGAAATGTTAATAAAACTAGATAAATGCTCATGGTCTGTTTTAACACACACAGTCTTTCCCCAACCCTGACCAAAGTGCTTTTGTTGTCTAAATTTAACCACAGACAGGAGCCGAGAAGTGAACCCTGGATTCTGGTGTCACAGTCCTGCACTTTGTATGCTGCCATCCACCTCGACCAACTCCCCGCGACTCCAGTCCGGTACATAAATGTCATGTTTCATTTACTCACAGGAACGTTGTTTCTGAACATAACCAGCACATTTGTTGTATATAAATATTAATATCCATGAGACGGGGTTGCTGGAGCCATGCTGCTGGCATGACTAATAAAAACTACTTGGCTAATGTGAGTGTGAAAGTTCATTCCCGACGTTGATGCACTAGTTTCCAAAACAATGGAAGGTCCACGTACTGTACTGGAGAGCTGGAGGCTCTTTGGCTACCAGCTGGTTGGGATCCAGTCCCCATCCTCTTCAGGGGCGTGTCTCGATTCCATTAAAAACACACCCATATATTCTACTGTGTGAATACATAGACACAGCCAGAGCTGTTGGTTTGTGTGAGTTTAGGGTTTATGTGCTTGTTTGTGTGTGAGGTGAGCGTAGACTTAATACATCCAACACCACTTTCCACAGTTCCTAGGGAACAGCCACCATATTGGTACAGGGAAGCATGTACTAAGCCTATCAAGGCAGGAGGTCTATCTACAATTAAAATAATCACAACTGGATGAGTTTTCAACTGATTTTTCATTTAGTTTGTTACAAATGCCAGACTTTTTACTTAAAGTCAAGTTAAGGATACTTAAAGTCGCTCAAAATTTGGATTTTCATGCCAGAATATTTGATCATATGTGGATAGAAAAAGAGCATTTAAGATTAACGTATCCGATTTAATTAGTTTCTAAGTTTATTATCTTTTCTTCCTACATGTTAACTGGCTGCCATGATAGAATATTATTGATAGTAAAAGAAGGCTTAATTTAAAAAAAAGCATCATACTAACACTAATGCTGAAAGATTGAGATTCTGGCAACAATATTATTATCAATATATCCCCAACTACCAACTATTTTATTCACTCAGCGAGGATCACATAGATTTTTTTATACTGTCTAAATAATAATCTTTGTAACAATTGCAATGATAATTTAGAGAGCAAGTCTTTATTCAAAATGAACTGGAAATAAAGCACTTAAAAGCGGTAAAAAGCAATAATCAGTACGGGCAGACTATTCCTGCCACAGTTTACTGCATGTACAGTTTCTCTCATCCTGTTTTTGAGGTTTTCCCTCAGGCTGTGAGGTGCTTCCCTTTAGTCGCACTGTAATAAGTTCAGGTCACTGCAGACCTTTGCCTTCCCTGCCCCTTCTGTATGGATGCTCAAACAATGACCCACATATTTAGATGACCTGAGTCACAGCCTTGTGTTGTATTAGTTTCATGGCTTTACCCCCTCAGGTTCACTTCAGCCAAATAACAAGCCTGCAGACATAAATCTGAAACAATCTGCGTGGCTATAGATAGCCCTAGCAGCAAACAAGGAATAGATATTTGTGAAATTTGTTTGTGAATTGGGTGAACTGAGCCTTTAACCTGATTGAGCCTTTAGCCTGTGTGGAAAGACAAAAGTTACACTTACAACCAGGTTAAATGAACACAGTCTGCGAATCCTCAGGGAAAGGTTGGTGGGCCTGTCCTGATTGGTCAAACCAGTTCATGCAGATGTCAGTGTAAGGCTCTGCAGGAGTGAGTGGGCAAGCTTACAGACCCACTAAGACGGCTCCAGCCGTGACTGCAGACCGAGGGTTACAATGTGTCATGGAGTCCTCCCTTCACAGCGCTGGCCTCTTTAAGCCCTTTTCAAGGAAAAATGTGTTGCTGCATGTTACTAACTATTCTTAAACATGGTTTTAGCACTCAGAACAACAACACTTTTCAGCAAAAGTGCAGTTGGTTCCCTCATTTCACAGCAGTGCCAGCCATGACAAGAGCTTACTCAAAACAGCTCAGTACACAAAGAAAAAGAGGTCTCAGCGGGGCACAGCAACTAGCGTGATTGTTAGTGGATATGACAGTGCTATTTCTATGCAGTGATATTAAAAGAAGCCAGTGTTTCATGAGTTCTAATTCTTTCATTTGTCACATGTTGCATTAGAATTGTGATATGGGCATACATTTAAACAAATAAGACGAAGCATTTACAATTACCAAATATAGAAATGTACAAAATTCTGCATGAAAGTGATTTGTTCACACACTTCCATGTGGAAGAGAAACACTGTAAAACAAATGTCATACTCAAATTGAACACTGTCAAAACTCTACAACCTGCAGTAGGAATTATTATTGTTTTCACTCAGGATTTTTAAAGATATCCACCTAAACCTCAGTGGCAGTTCTTCTTATTAATGTGATTTCAACAAAGAGGGTCTTGGAAAGGGTCTTGGAAAACAAGAAAAATACTTCATAAGTGATCTGACTTCAGTTTCACTACGAAACCTTTCAAGAGAGATTTTGCATTATTTGAAGTCAAATAATAGAGTTTCTTATAATATGTTTATATATATAATTACTATTACTATTGCATAGTAAGGAGGATCATATTATGTATAGCACTGCATAGGAATGTGAATTGAATTGTCATGGTCACATTTTGAAACAAAAACAAAAAAAAAGTATTTTGCACAGGCAGACAGTTCAACACAAACATGTGTAGCACAACAAAAAAGACGTAGTAGCCAAGAAGTCAGCTGAAGTGAAAGTGGAATATAAAGATTTTGTATCATGTAACAAAGGACAAAAGGCAAAGAGAAGACTGGTTGGATCTTCCCAAATGTTCCCTGAGTGAAGCTTAGTGGGATTTACTGTGTGAATGGAAATTGAAAACAGGCCTGGAAATGTAGGATGTTAATAAACTGACAAACTCACATGATCAAATCTTTTACTTCATTTGAGTCCTAAATTGTTCAACAATAGACCTGAGTCCTGCACTCATCACTGTTGACCTATTGCCAGACAGATTCGAGAAAAACAAGTTGAACTTTCTGGCACAGCCCGAAATAGGCTCAACTTTTTCTTGAAACTGTGTACACAGAGTTCCCCAAGGCTCTGCCTCTCTTAACTCTAGAGTACAAGTGCTAATAACACATTTTACTACTTTAATTATTGAACCCCATCTGTACATGTCACCAAACATTTTAAAACCCTCTGACAATGCATTTATTTTCTGAAACCTGTAAGCCAAAGTGAGGTTTACGGTAGACTGGTTGGTTTAAAAACACAGTTTTAGCACCTCTTGCACACATGTTTAATCTTTCTTATAACCAGTAAAATCTGGCAGAAGCTGGTAGAACTCATCAGTAGCTTCTCATATTTCCAAATCAAGTGCTCTTAAAGGTTAGCAAATAATGTGTGTGTGTGTGTGTGTGCTATACTACACTATGAACTCGTGTATTTTAATCATCAACACATCTGTGAACCCTTAGGGAACATTCCCTTATTTAAAAAGTTCCCAAAATAATCCTGAGAGAACCTTCAGGGAATGTTCCCTAAAGGTTCCACAAAACATTGTAGCACGAGCTAACATTCTTTAAAAGTTGCAAAAAATCTAACCTTCAGGGAACATTTAGGGAACTTCCCTGAAGGTTACGTGTTTGCTGGGCTCTATTGAACAGAACCTTGGACACTCAGACCAAGTGTCTACACACACACACTTGTGCACATACACACCCACGCACACACACATTTTCCAGCCGGTCTATTCAGCTGGTTGTATAAATAACATGTTCAGATAGAGATAAATTACCCCGCATCCTTGAGTTCTGTTTGTGTGTGTGTGTGTGTGTGTGTGTGTGTGTGCTCATTCCTGCACTTGCATCCTTGTGAGAACTTATTTGTTTAAAACCTTCAGAGGAAGGGCATGCTTTTTAGATGAAGACATTTTGCCTCATCTTCACTTTCTGAATGTGTTCAGGTCTCAATTTTGGTTTCTCCTGTAACAGCTGACTCAGCACATGATGAGAATGTCCACCATGTTAGCAAGAAATGGCAAAGATCAGAAGATTCCCTTCTTCCTGATTATTGTCTAACTTTATTAACCATGTTGTCAAAACAGGAGACAGGACATTCAAATGTTGTGACACAGGTTTGACTAGCTTCATCTTTCTGGCTCATATAAACTAAGCTATTTTCCACTTTTTCCAAATCCTCAGTTGCCTTCATCAGATTGCCAATTCACTTTGATCAAGCAAAAGTCCAAGTGAAATGTAGAAGGTCCCTCTCAGTTCTTTAATAATCAAATGTTAAATAAAAAATTGCAGTTGGACAGAACATATTGTTGTTAAAGGACGATGTTTTTTAAGGGAAGCATTACTGTGCTGTCAGTGATTATGTTGAGTTTAACATCACTCTGACTCTGTGCTCTCTGGTGTATGCCTTCAATACAGCGGCATAACGAGTCAGCAAATGGGCCCCAATGCAAGATGGTCAAAGCGGACCGGCCCATTACACTACTTCATAACGTAATGTCAGTGGTGAATGAAAAAAAGTGAGAGCATACTGCTTTAAAACGACCAATGAACAGAGAAATGCACTGCACAGTCGATGCCTAAATAACACAATTACAGTAAAAATAGACCGCTGTGCTACAGGGGCCATGATTACAAGGCTGAGATAGTGATAGACTAGTCTGCCTCACAAAATGTGGTGACTGCAAACATCTCTCTGTTTGTGGTGACATACCTGAAAAGCTGAGTCATCTGATCTACTGCAGCTATATCCTGGGTTGTGTCAATAATAACAGAATAACTGATTCCCTTTCCGTGAGGCAGTTTGGGTTCTTACCTACAGTATTTGTAAGAACAAGGTCGGTAAGTTGATTTGGGACCAAGCGAAGAATATAAACATGAGGAGTAAATAATAAGAAATATTGGCTTCCAGCAGCTACAGATATGAGACGTTATGATTGGTAAGATGACCTTGACGCCAGTAGCCTTATCCTTTTGTTTTAAGAATTATCAAAAGTTATTTAAATTGATAGTTTGGGTTATTAGGGGAGGGGGGAATGAAAGCAGGGGAAGACAAGATCAGGAAGTAGGAAGAGGAGGAAGGGGAGAGGAGGAGGGCATAGGAAGAGGAGGAGAGTGGAGCGGAGGAAAGGGGACGGCAGGAAAAGGGAAGGAGATGAGAAGAGGAGACAGGAAGAGAGATGAGGGGAGGTGTAGACAGGAGGAGAGGAGAGGAGAGGGGAGGGGAGGTGATGAGCAGGGAGAGGAGGAGATAGGGCTCATCTTTGTTTATTTAGTGAAAATTGTTTTGGATAGTGGAAAATGAAAATGGCTGACTTTAAAGCTCAGTTCCACTAAAACTGACATTTTGGTGTCAGACAAGGGCTGTCAGTGAATATTCTAAAAGTGTTAAAATCTGTTAAAAAACAGATCTTCAGTTGTGAGAATGAATTGTGAATTGTTTATAATAAGCAACCGTACCGTACCACTTTCATTGAACTGAAAACCAAGTGTAGATCAAGCTTAACGAGCTAATAACTGAACAATAGCCGTGCTTTCTGCCCCCATACTGGAGCCTGATAGGAGGATGGTGCCAGATCATTACTGAACTAATACAGTTAAGGTTTACATGTAGATATCAGAGCAGAATATCTGTCAGTAGGGCTTTAGTCAAATTGTCCTTTAAATCCAGCAGCCACATTCCATGGTGATACAATCGGTTAATTTCAAACCATGTGTATGTATGTATGTTTTAGCTGCTGTGAGGTGCAACCGTCCAATGTCCCAGGCCAAGAAATACAGACCAAGAAATATTCCACCATCCAAAGATGGCTACATCTGGCTCCGGAAAGGGACGGTGGCAGAGACAGGCTGAGGTTCATCCACTGAAGCGTAGTATGGATGTTCAAGAGTTGTTTTTCTTAGTTTGCCTGTTTGAACATTTAGAAACCATTGCCAAAAATAGTATTCAGGTCTAGAGTGTACTGGCTGAATTTCCTCACTGAAATATTTGTCCACATATTATGATATGCAGTGCTGACGGGGGAGGAGATGAGAAGAGGGGAGGAGGCAAAGGTAGAGCGGACGACTGGAAGAGAAGACAAGAAAACATTTTTGCAAATAGCTTGATGTGAAAAATCATCAAACATTCCTTCATGATGTGGACGTTGAGGCATTTTTTTTTTATTATTTGGGGCAGAATTGGCAAGTTTGTGTGTTAATGGGGGGGTTCAGTTGAGGTTAAATGGAACCAGTGTCTGGTACAGAATAGGGCCAGCAATGGTCATATAGTCATTGAGTCACTGCTGCGTCATGAGCCATACGGGGCCTGTGTCCTGGCTGCCAGACCTGGACCACCTGTGTAACCGTCCGTTACTGGGCCAGACCAAGTTTGCTACATGGGTTGTTTATTTATTTATTAGAGAATATATAGAAAGTCTATGCAGAGCAGTTATCATGACAGTCACAACAAGCACGAGTCCACCTACAGACAGGCGAACATCTCCCCCAGAAAGCACAAGACGAAATATGTCACAGCTGTCACAGCTTCCACTGTTTGACTGACAGGTGATCTGTGTGAAGTTCAGTGCAAAGAAACACCACGGCGATGAACACATGGCGCCAAAGCTGGGAAAGAAAGTGAGGATGCTCAGGATTGGAAATGAACAATTAAAACAGATGACAAAAATATTACAATAAAAGTCAAACACAATTCAAAACCATTTTCAGTGATTTTCCTTTCAGTTTATTGTTTTCTGAGTCTGATTTGTAACACAGTGTTGTTAAAGTCTAATGCTGCAAAATACATGAATACACACACAGAAATCAGGACTAAATATTATTATTTTTTTATTTTTATTTTTTACAAAAATGCTATTAATAACCTTAAAGTGGGTTACACGTAGCAACAACAACACTATCTATGATTATGTACATTTTTTTCCAGATATCTACAAACGTGCTCTTGAGTCTTGAGCTTTGCCTTGAACTTTAGTGTTAAGCAAAAAGCAACATGCATTTCTTAATTTTGTGAGGAAAAAGGCAGAGAACTACAGCTGCAATGAACGCAGTCCATTGGTGGTATAGGCAGAGTTACTTTCCATTCATTTTCCTATCTCTAAAGAAGTGGATTTAGTGTTGTTTTTCTTTAAGAGCAGTCCACAGTACTGAAAGGGATCGTGTAAATATCACTGCAGGGAAATCAAGTAATCTTAAAAATATTACATATAAATTATAAGAGCAAAAGAGGAAGTCAGGTGATGGTATGATGTCTGTGTAAAGAGGAGATCAGGGGGGATGGATGGGTCAGCAAAACATCAAACTTTACAGCCACTGGTGTTCCCTTCCTGTTTCAAACCAGCAGCCAACCATAATGACGGAGGCCCCCTAACCACAATGAAGCAGTCACAAAGTACCGAAGTCATTGTTTTAACCCAGGCCTAACTGTACCTTTACCATGCCTCGAACAGAGGCTGTACAACAGTCATATTTTGAGTCGTTTGCCAAAGATGCCTTGAGGCAAACAAATGTTTTGTTTTCATTTTGAAATCACTCAACATGATATAATCACCAACTGTGTAAATAGATTTTGCTGGATTAAAAGTGTTCTCGTTTCCAAAATACTAATGACAAACAGCTAAGAAAAAAAATAACGTGAGCCCTCAGAAGCACTCATAATGCTGCACTTACGTCAAATGGGAGAGCTTTCCCTGTCATGACCTATGAACAGTCATGTCTTTGGTGAACTGAAGGAGGTTGTGGGGGGTTAGGTTGTGCAGTGACAACAGAGGGGCCATATCTATTACATTTGTGTTTAATTACAGTGAACAATGGACTTTGACTGAGGCGTCCAGGTCTTCAGGCATGACTGTATCACTAGATACAATGCACCAAGTCAGATTTATCAGAGTCATTGGAGTAATTACTAAGTAATTCCCTGTCAAAGGCTTTCACATGAAAAGTGAGCGCTGTGAAGAATTAAATAGAGACAGAGGATCAAACCATGTCGATACCATTAAATCCACACAGAAGCACACTGCTGCTTAAAGTGGGCATGACTGTTGGATTGTTTTGGAAAGTAAAGCTGACGGATGTAAATTTGGAGAGGCATGCACCAGGTCCACTCACCACCAGTGTGATCGTGGAGGTTTGCGGGTGTGCATGTGATTTGCGGAGGCTGACCCAAGAACAATGTAAAGGCCTTTAAGGATATCAGCTCCTATATAGGACTATTTGACTGATTGCCTGGAACATCCAATTTAAGAACAACCCTACTTACAAAGATGTGCTCGCTGATAGAGCAAAGTGCTCTGTGCACATTTCATAAAATCAGCCTTATTTCTTCTTCTTCTGCCTCTAATCATTATTATTAGCATTTTTATTATTAGCATTAGTATTTTTAGTATTATTATTATTATTGTTTTTTTTACAAATATAACAAGAAAAATGGTACAAGATTAATGAGGCCCACTGATAATGTAAGAGGCAGAGTGTTGATACATTTGACTTATACCTCTCTGATAGAGATTCCTAGTGAGCATGCATAAGAGAACCTGTGTGCTTATAAATCTCTGCATGCATATAATTATATACTCTGTGCTGACAGCTCTCGAAATATTCAATTTGCAATGCATTTTGCAGTTTGTGCAGTTTACAGGATAAATCCCTGCCATCCTATCCTATTTTCTCCCCTGTGTCTTTGCACGCATCTCAAAAAAGACATCATCCAGAAAGCCTCTGCAGGAAGCGAAGTGAAAATAGAGTGAAACATCAAAGAGCTGCTGATTATGTTGAAGATCATCTAGAGTCCCAAATGATGAAAAAGCAATAAATGGTTAATCGACACGAAGTTTAAGGCTTGATATCATGACTGCAAGATAATGATAGTCACCAACAATTACTCCAACTAACAAAGTCATTCTGTTGGCTGATGTGTGCCAGTGTTCTCATTACATGTTGGACAATGCGCTCAGTTGACCAAACCAAAAATGGGCTTTATAGTTCCTTACACTTGTGGTCTTAAAGGATCAGTGTGTAAGATTTAGGGAGAGAGAAATGAAATATAGTATTTATAAGTTTGCCATGTTGCACTGCCATGTTTCTACAGCAGCCCAGAATGGACAAATTAAATACTGCTCGAGAGAGCGCCTTTTGTGTTTTTCACAAGTTTCAAGGCCACCGTAGGTTCTCCTCCATCCTTGGAAAGGGAGGGGTGAGGCTTGGGGTATTCAGCTGGCTGCAGTCTGCAACCTCACCGCTAGATGCCGCTAAATCCTGAACACTGCTCCTTTGAGGATGAATCTGATTCTGATTCATTACAAACTGATTCATTACATAACTTATTTACATTTTGACCATCATTCCTATCTGTACTAATAACTGTGGTCACATTAAGAAATGGTATTTTTATATAGAGTACAACCAGTCAGCGTAGATGAAAGTGATAAAGAATAGACAGACAGGTCAGGTGAAATCCTACCACTGGTCCAGCAGAGAAGATGAAAGCCTGACCACCCATCAGTGGCAGAGTGGAGCAGCCTGTTTCATCATAACTGAGCCTGTCAGTTGCTTGAGAAGTTGTTTGTTTGACGAGCAGTCAGAGCTGTGGTACATTTGCTTTTTATTTCAGTCCTAATTTTTAAGACTTGGGAGATGCTGCTTATTTGGTGGCTTTTAAAAAGAAGTTTGATTTCAATAAAACTTTAAAACAGAATTATCCTTTGATCATCCTTTCTTGCACAGATGAAGTGAGACATGAAGAGAAACTGACAGAAAGGGGGGTGAGCAAACTGCAGAAATAAGTGTGTAGAGCCAATCATAATCTCACCTTTATGGGTTGTAGCCGCTGGTCCACAGTGTGTGAGTGTGTGTGTGTGTGTGTGTGTGTGTGTGTGTGCATGTGTGCGTGCGCAGTAGCCAATCATGGTCTTCCTTTACAGGTGCAGAGGCTGCAAGCTGGCAGAGTGGGAAAAGACCAAATATATATTTATATATACACATAAGAGAGAGAGAGGGAGAGAGAGATTAAGATAGAACAGAGGAGGGGAGAGAGAGTGAGGGGTGGTGACAGCCTGAACAGAGGCGGGCTTTTATTCTCCTTAGTGCTACAACCACAGAGAGAGAGAGAGAGAGACACTTGCTTGTCCACAGTGGCGGGCAGACATATAGTCAGTGAGCGGGATCGAGGGAGAGGTAAACAGACGGATGAGAGTAGTGCAGCGTGAGGAGGGGGAGTCCGAACACATCCATCTGCACGAGGTACAGACCACCACTCCATTCCCCTCTACCTCTCTTTCTCCATTTTCCTTTCATCTTTGCTTTCTTCTTGTCCGTCTTTATCTTTCTTTCACTCCTGCGTTAGTGCTGAGAAAATGCAATTTACCGGCTGCAGCTCTTTCTGTGTGTGTGTGTAATAGAAAAAGTGTCTGCAATTGGCAGAGTATGCTGTCTACTTGTGTGTGTGTGTTTAAGAGAGCGGTAATATATCTGTTGTGCGTGTATTATTTGAGAGCATGTGCATGTGTGCAGATGAATACCAATTCAAGAGCTTGGCAACTCCATATGTTAAGATGCTGGCTTTGGCCATAGAGAACATTCCTCATGTCTCCTTCAGCCCTTTCAGTCTGTGTATTGGTAGTGTTTGACTCCAGGCAGAGCAGAGCTTAAAGGAAATCATTTCCACAGTGGACTGTGATCAATTCTCTGCAGTCTTGCATGCAGACCAGGCAGCTAGATCAATGCAGATTTTTAAAACAACCACCCTTATCCGTGTGTTTCTATAAGCCTATAGGAGTGTGATTTTTCTAAGCTTTTCTGCCAGGGATGGGCGGAAAATCTATAAATCCCTTGGTAAATCGAGATTTGGCTTTTCATGTGTAAATGCACGCAATTTAAATCAAAGTGAAAAGTTTAGCAGAGCTGTGCAGGAATGCCCTGTTTAATTTGATGATGTTATTTTGCCTTCATCTTTGGTTCATGTCTGTGGTGCTTTTGCCATTTTCCTGGAGATCAATGATCTCTCCAAATGCCGCCTTACTGTAAAGTTTACAGTATTTACCTCAACGGCAAAGAAAAACAGTCTTTTATTTGCATCAGGCTTGTATCAGAGCCTTTATTTCTAATATTGCAACACTCTAGTCATGTCATACTCTGTCTTTTTAACACAGTTAGTTCCAGCCATTCCATCAGTGTTTAGCTAATTAAATTTAATACTTCCGGCTGAAGGGGTAGCACCGTGATGTAGTGGTTAGCAATGTCGCCTCAGAGCAAGGAGGTTCTGTGTTCAAACCCAACTGGGGCCTTTCAGTGTGGAGTGCTTGCCTGCACGGGTTCCTCTGGGTGCTCTGGCTTCCGCCCACACTCCAAAGAAGATTGAAAGACATGCAATTAGGTTAACTAGTGAATGTGAATGCTAATGGATGTTTATCACTGTGTGTCAGGCCTGTGATTGACTGGCAACCTGTCCAGGGTATATCGTGCCAGTCACCCAGTGTCAGCCATAGGCCCCTGCTGATATTGACGTTGAAAGGTCACCCAGTAATATTATTTAATATTCAAAATGTGCAGGAAGTGTCTATGACAGTAGCAGGCTGACATTTTAGGCTTCAAATGTCTTGACACACGTTGGATGGATTGCAGTGATGGGAATTATGGGTCTTTGAAGGGAGCCCGATCTTATGGGTCCATTCCTTTCCAAAAGCTGTTCAAACGAACAGCACATTGTTCTTTTTTCTTTCTTTCTTTTTTTTAAGCAGGGATTACAGGGTTTATCTGTGAAATAATGACTACCAGAATGATAGAGTACAGTTTGGATCACATTCAAACTTAGTCATTGGAACAATATAATTTCATTTTCCATGTGTGGACTAGGTAGAGCAGCACTAAATTACTCCGATTACCAGACCTAATCAGTCAGTGATCTGCACTGTTCACATATCATTATAGCAATAGCAATATCCCTCTGCCACATTCTCTGTATGAAATGAGTTATGTAAATACATTTGCCTTGCCTTGATTTAATTGGAGAGTATTTCTTCATTGGAAGAAGAGCAAAGAACGGCACTGAAAGCTTTTCTCAATGAAAAAGACATTTCAGCTCTTTTCCCGATTGGCTTCAGTCACAGTTTGATTTACCAACGAGCTCTGTAGTGCTCTCCTGCTACATCGTATGGGTCAGTGATCTGATTGGTTGAATGTAGCCTGTGATGGTGATAGACAGACAGGTGGTTCATCCAAATCACCTGATAAGTATTTCTGAAAGTTCAGTTCCAGTTTCCAAGGGTGACTTCTCAAATGGGTCTGGTTACAAACCGTGTGGTGCATCAGGTTGATGTACAACATTGAGGCACAAATGAATTGCAGTGAAATCTGTCCAGATTGCCCAGAAAATCAGTCTTAATGTCTCTGGTGATCCCCTGACTTTACCTCTAGCACCAACAGCATGTTACAGTTTTCACTCACAGTCATTTGAATTCAAATCAAACAATATTTATTCTTCCGAAACAACAGTAGCTCTATGTAAGGCACATAATCCTACCATCATGTTTATCTGTTATATTATTTTGCTCACCAGCTTCCTTTGTACATTTTTTCAACACTAGTAACACATGTCCACATCACACATCACAAGTCCATCTGTCCCATATCTGTGACACATTACAAACTGATGCTTGAGGATGATAAGTTTCAAAAGTAAAGGAATTTCCTGCAGCATCTCATCATGATTGGCCACTGCCACCACAGCCACTGCACCTTTCTCGAATGCCTCCATGTCATTCTGAAACTGTAATGCATATTCAGCGTTTTGTCAGGATCGTCAAGTCATTAAAGGCTCATGATCAAAAAACAACTTTAGTTAATGAAGCCATGGCACAAGTGGGTTTGTGTTTGTATCCATTGGGGTTGTGGGGTTGGACCTCAGTATGACACAACAGTGGCCCATTAAATGTGATCAAAAAGGCACACTGAAAAGCTAATGTGATTGGAAATGTGCGAAAGGAACGTGAGAAATAACAGGCAAATTAAATCAGACCATTTTTATTATCTCACTTTCCTGTTTCCAATGTTTTGTATGACAAAATTACAAAAACAAGTGAAAGAGTTTTATTTGGTGAGATTAGATTCACCTGCAAAGAATGTGGTCTGCATCAAATTCAAATCTGCCAGTTTAAACGAATGCAGCTAGATGGGACGGTGCATCATTCTCATAGCAATGACTTTTCCCTTCAGTGTTTGTTCAGTGAGATTACACTTGTATATAGTGTAAGTCTTGTTGTGTGATTGACCAAAAGAAAGTGTTGTTTTTGGAAAATGAATTGACACCACAAATGTAACAATAATTGTTCATTTGAACGTATAAGAAAATACAAACAAAAAGTTAATATTTTTATTTTATTATCATTAGCATATGATATGTCTGAAAATATTTTTGCACAATGAGTACTGTTTTTCTGCAAAAAAAAAAAAATCTAAACACAGTAATCAACTGACAACATCTAATTGGTTGTGTTAATAAAGATATGGTAGATAATGTCGGGGCTGGGAGACCTGTTGGGATGGCTCATTAAGTCCACTGTAATGTTAATGATTTGTTTGGGCTCTCTACCTGCAAAAAATAACAGGCGAGTGCAGCTGATCCTCCATGTGTGCATGTCTCAGAATTTGTGGCACAACAGATGTTCTACACAGTCCGTTTTAAATGATTTCACCATTTAAACACATTTGTGAAAGAAGACGATTTAATTGGCAGTACACAGTAAACTTTGAAATTCAGACACTGTAATCACACAAAGCCTCACTAGCAAACAAAACAAAAGCAGCACATGTAATCATTAAACGTATGGACAGTATTGATACGAGAGAGAATTTTAATTAATGCTAAAAACAAACATCTGTATCAATGTTTTACAAAAAGTTACAAAATCATTTCAGAACAACAGCAGCACTGGGCAAAGTTCAAGTAAGATGGGCGAAGCAGTCTGGTGGCAGTAAACATTGTGAGCTTCCATCATCACTGCTCCTCCTCATGGGTAGATAAAGCATTGCAACTCATTGGAGCCCAGCTGGGATCTGTGTAGGCCTTGTAGCAGACCAGTCGGCCATTCTAGGTGGCTGTATCTGTAAGTTTCAACATAATTAATTAATTATTTTCCGTAGCCAGGAAAGCAGAACTGGGTGTGATTGTCAGCTCAACTGAAGCAGCAAATTTTAGAGCCATTCTAAATGTTTGCGAAGAAAACAAAGTAAAAACAACACTCTCACACCGAATAAAAGAGAAATGCCACTGTGTCCTGAGATGCCCTGCAGCAAACACAGGCTGGTGGCACATGAGGTTTTCCTTTCAAAATACTCCCACAGTCATGACAAGTAGGTCATTTGTTCATTTTTAGTTTGGTCCAAACCCTAACCCCACCTCAAATGCAAATTCTATTGTAAAACTATATCTGCAGTCATTTCTCCCCCAAATTATTCTGTTACGGAGGTGTCTTGGTCTGGGGGTGTATTTTTAGCAATGATCAAAGAAATATTGTTGTAGTATTATAGGAATACTACAGGCAGCAGTGTGGCTCTATGATTCTCTTGCTCTTCCATACTGTATGTTGCTACTTGTGACTTCGATCATGAAGGTGACTCTGCAAAAGGTGAAATTACAACATCCATCCCCTCTTAAATTTCCTACTGGCTTCCCTCCATCCCTTTCTTCTTTGCAGATTTAACCTTGGTGAACTGGCAAGGTTAGGAAGAATTCCTAAAACTAAGTTGTCTAAATTCAAATGTGGAAAAAACAAAAAAACAAAAAACAAATTCTTAACTAGAATTAATTAGAAAATAGCTGCTTCAAACAGCTATGGTTGATGAGGTTTACATTTGTAAAATATATTATGAACTCAATTTACAGAAAATTAGTTAATGTAACTACAGATGTCACTCATTTTAACTGATGCACTTGCTGGAATTCTGGACTTTTTGGCATGCTCATGCTAATTCATGGGGTTGAGTTACTTTAAATTTTGAGGATTGCAGTGTGTTGTCCAGTAGTATGCAAAATCAGATAATATTAATATTCTTGTGTGGTGATGGAGTTATTAAAATGACCCCACAGCCCAGGAATATTAATTGGGAGTTCCTTCAGGCTCACAGGGGCCTAAAGCCTATCCCAGCATGCTTTGCAAGAGAGGCTAGGAACACCCAGGACAGGTCTTGCTTATCCAATCAAACCATAAATGACAAACCAATTACATCAAACCTACTCCTTATCAAAGTTGTTGACTGAACATATTAAACTGATTTCTAAGAAGAATCCTCTGAGTATTAGGGAAAGGTAAAGGCCACATGATACCACATGAAGAAGCAATGTGGTGATTACAGCAAAACAAATTATCATGCTATCCATGTTAGCAGCCAGTGTGGTGTTCTGAGAAAGTGTAATCATGTGTTATTTTATTAATTTCAAACTGTGGCTTAAATCAAGTAAAAGAAAAGGTAGGTATAATTAATATAACCTATATATACATATAGGTTATACAAAAAATCAAAGTCAGAAAAATTGCATATGTGTGGTATTTAAATAATGATAATTAAAAGTGAGTGGGTATGCACTAGTGCTCATAGAGTTCTGGAGGGCATTAGAGACTTTTCCTATAGGAGACCTCAGCTGCCTGCTGACTGAAAGTGAACTAAACAGGACGAGTAAAGTGGGGCATAACAATTTTCTATAGCATTGTTAAAAGTCAATTCAATAAGCATTTCGAAATGGGTTTTTATGACATTTGCCACCAAGGCAAGATTAATGTTTCCAGGACTAGAGACAAGAAAACCACAACCACTTCATCCATCACTATCCCATATTTAAATGATGTCACATCTCCCTCCTCTCTGTGGCAGTGGCTTCACTCCCACTTCCAGGGTGGCAATTCAGAACAGCTATAAACACATCGTATAGTTATTGTCAAGTGTAACCTGGCCCTGAGTATTAATGCTGAATGGTACTGTACTGTTTCAGTCTAAATCAAAGTGGTGGACTAATCAACAGTTATTACTATCCTGAGAACCACTTAACCTGCCTTTGGGATCATAGATTACACCAAAAAATAACCAGATGAAATTAGACTTCAGAGAGTTAAAACATCTCATAATCATGCCATTGCTCCAGAAATTAAGTTAGTATGGAAACTTCCTATATCGAAACAGATGTTCAGCACTTAAATGAGATTAAGACTGGCAGCTGAGAGTCCTCCAAGATGTGGAGGAGAAAAATAATCCACTGCTGCTGCTGCTATTTTCAATAATAAAGACTCAAGCGTGACACTCAATACCACAAATTTCTATGAGCAGACCAAGATCTAGCGGGCGGACTTGTCTGTTTACATCAGCTGACTTACGATTGTAAAAAGAGTGCAATGACAAAAACTGTCATTTGGCTCCCATCCGGCTCACACTCTGTGCCCGGTGGACACAGCAGCACTGAATGAATGTGTCAGCTGTGACGCATAAAGTCACAGTTGATAAGGTTTGTAATGGCACATGTGCACATAAGGGTTTTTTTTTTTTCTATGTATGTATTTATATTCATATCTATCAACGTTGCTGTTAGTACCAGTTGGCAACTTGTAATTACAGTTTACATCCACGTTGAAGTCTCACAACAGCCACAGTCTGTCATTTATGTAATTAAACCCTAATTCAGTGGATATGATATATTAATCATGTACAGTTTATTTTTAACTTCACATTAACTTTTCACTCATATAGCCATCTTAGTTATCTATGATGGTAGCACTTGCTAGTCATAAACATGGGAATTTTTGCCATCGTTACCTTCCATCCCACCTGATGTGAACCCAGCATTAAGTTTATATCTTGTGATTTCCCACTTGTAAAGCATTTTTTGTTCCTATGAAAAGCTGTCAGAGAGCAATACACTGCATGACGGCACCATGACATATCATTGAACTAATGAAGCAAACTGCTAATGGGGGAAATTACACAAAGACTTATGGTTTAAGCCAATTGTTTACCCTACTTATCCCTCACTTTTGTTTTTTTAATTGCTTAACAAAACAGTGTCCCAAAGCAAATGCAAACTTTAACTAATGTAGCCACCATAAACCAGACCAGTCGTACCACACAAATGAAGGCCGTATAAGAAAACCTCCTGACTGTACGGAGGGATGTGTTTGCTGATAAATCTAACTTTCCATTTGTAGGCGGAAGAATGTGGACTTTTTTAATTCACACATTGTTACGTTAAAGCTGGTGTCTGTGATGTTTCCTTTCATATATTACATTCTCACACTGTCACATTTACTGTGTTTAAAATTAATGCCAGAGCTCTGCTATAAAGGCTTTTTTATCTGCCATGGCTTTGGTCCTGATTGATGGTATAAATAACGCTCATTCAAACAAAGCCAGTTCGCTGGAAATTCACATAATGTTTCCATTGCCACACATTAAAATCAAGTGCAAGCCAAGTGTTGCGATTTGCAAACCTTAGCTACTGATTCAAATAAAAAGCAGGTCTTCATTCAACCCCTCCACACTTATGGGACCATTAAATAAAACCATTAGGTCACTGACTGACAGCTCCCTGGAAAAGACACAATATACTGCAAAAAGCAGGGAGCATCTTTGTTTACTGTGCTCACTGGCTCGAAGGGATGCTAACATACACAAGTGCAAACACTCCTCCTACACCAGTGAATATCCAGGGAATGAACATTGAGGTTGTGGACATCTTACCATGTGCCATGTGTTCACCTGAATAATAAACTCGACTGGACTGACAAGACAAATGCATGAGAAATACACACTGCACACTGCACTATATAAGACAGAGCAGACTGCTGAGGTGACTCATGTCTTTTGGAGTGCAGGGGGTCACTCCTGAGGACCTTTACTGACTCTGTGGTGGCACCATCCATCTTCTATGGAGTGCTCTGCTGGAGCAGGAAGAGGCTTCGCAGACTGGTTAAGAAGTCAAGTTCTGTCCTGAGATGTCCCCTTGACACAGTGGAGGTGGTGGGAGAAAGGAGGGTGATGGCTAAGTTATCATCCCTGATGGATAACATGTCCCACCCCATGCAGGACACTCTGCCAGCACTGAGCAGCTCCCTCAGTGATGGAGTGCTTCACCTGCAGGTCCTTCCCTCCTGCTGCTGTCAGACTTTACAATCAACACTGCTTTTAGTAGACCACAAACACACTGAAACTGACACATTCACTCATGCAAAATCAGTGGATACTAAACTGTTCAGTATCAATATTCTCTATTTACAATAATGTGAACTCAAACTGAAACTAATGAATTGTAACAAAGTTATCAAAGAGTAACTTCACAGTAGATCTACTGGTAGTGAGTTTCTTATTTTACTATCAATTGATTCTTGTTCCTCTTTACAGTGTTAAATGAGATGACAATTATTTCCTCATTTAAAGCAATCTAAAGTCAAAGAAGCATTCAGTGTGGACAAGGCAACACCCCACGATCAAGACATATAAAAACTAAAATCAACCCTTCTGTTTCAGAACAATCAGACTGACACTGTTTAACAACAGCAGATTTAAAGAAAGCACAAATGGACAGCCAATAAGGTAACTGTAACCAAACTCTTCTAACTGCATTATGCTTACTAAAGTTTAGTAACGTTTAGCAGTTTAAAAGTTTATTCTTTTTATTTTCTTCTATGCAGTATTTGTGATGGCAGAAGGTCAGGCTGATATCGCACAGTCAGCTGCATGCTTACTCTACTTAAGAACATTGTCTCAAGGGAAAGATACAGGATATCATTTGAAACCTCAAATCACATATGGTTTATTTTTACTGATCAGTTGTACTGTAGACTTACTGATGGTTCATGAATATTCTGGAACACAAACCAGGTAAAGACTTAAAAGACAAGTTTTCCTATTTTAAATAAAAGACTCTGTGTACAGATTTTGGCAAACTGTTGTTTTATAAAGGAAATTTCCACCTGTTACTTACAATAAGTAATGTAGTATTGATTTACATACTTCTTAGTAATATTGCAGACATTAATATGATTAAAGTTTGCCCATTCTATTTCTTTTCTATGTTAAGCACTCACTTGGTGCATGTGATTGAAAAAGTGCTATGCAAGTAAACTTGCTCATTGTAGTAAACCCTGGAAAAAAACATTCAATGTTTTGTGACCATTCAGTATAAACAGATGCATTTCACTGTGGGCTAATGTGACATTTGAAATCTGAAACAAAAAGACAAAACAAAACAAAACAACAACAAAAAAAAAAACATCAGTGGTTTTGAAGGCCTGGGTAATTTGTTTATTGCACATTAGTATGGACAATGCACTGATCCAACAACCTGGCACCGTGGCTTTGCTTTTTCTAAAAAAAAAAAAAAAGTTTTTATGCGGGCATTAATTTAATCCATTTTAATCCACTCCATCGCAAAACCAACTGAACCAACCAATCTGGACAAATTCTGGACCAGATGGAAGATTCAACTAACAAGTCTCTCCATAGAGGTAGTCAAGGGAAGATGCCCAACAGCCTCCACCTGCTGTGAGACCTTGCACATGCCAGGGCGGATTACACATCTCTTAAGAGTGACATCTGGCCTGTATTTGCACTTGCCAGACAAGATAGGATTTTGTAGTAAAAGATGTTGCAGTAACTTTAAAGCTTGTTAGCTGTTAAAACTGTCAAAGAGCTGTCGGCTGAACTGCACTGAACTATCGCTAACATCCACGAAATCACCTGATTAGTTCATGATATTGCTTATGTATGCATGTTTATGACATAAGTTTGACACATCCGTAGTTTAAAATATTCCATTTTAACAGTGTCTGTACTGGAAGAAACCATTCAAGCAGGACTGAGTAGCAAAACTAAACCTGACTGGACTGATTTTATTTTCTCAGACTGTTACAGCTAAAGGGATGAAAGTCCTTTGCAGTACAAAAATATGTACACATGAAAATAAAAGCAAAATGTGTTGCTTTCTTTTGCATTTTCCAAGCTGATAGGACTATTTAACTGTATCTGCATCTGAAATAACATGACCAACAGCTACTTGACTGGATACAGCATTTAAACACACAAGCTCTTGTGTGCAAGTGAACATCACAACAAGAAGTCTTGAAGTGTGTGAAGTCTTTCTAAGTTCTGATTTAGCAGTAGTTCTTAGGAGAGAGAAAAATGTAAACTACCAATAGAAAAACAAAATTAAAAGACCAGATGTTTGGAATGTCTGTAATATCTGATGTAGTAATAAGTTAGCAACCTGCTGTTAATGCAACAGCAAATGACGCAAAAGCAAAATAAAAGAGTTCACTCACCTTAGCGCCATTGTTAGGGTTTGTTGCCTTGGCTGACTGCCTTCCTGTAATTTCAAGCATTCCCATCACATAAACAATGGAGTGTAACTTAACTGGCTGGATGTTGGTTTGATTTCTGACAAGGCGCTCAGGCACACTGAGGCTGGACTCAAATGCAAGACTCAAGACACACTTGAAAATCAAAAAAGGCTTAAAGCCGGTTTGATAACAAAAAGTATCTCTGACAAAAATACAACAAATGGTGAAATGTGTAAACAGTAACTAAAGGCGCTAAGGTTTCTCAAACTACAAAAGACTCTTGATAAACTAGCAAGGAAATAATGCAAGGTAGCAAGGACAGGACTGACGTGAACTAACAACTATACAAGACAATCTGGCACAGGACAGGGGAAAACGCAGACAATATATACACGAGGTAACGAGGAACAGGTGGAGACAATCAGGGCGGGGCAGACAATCAGACAGGCGGGAAACACACCAGGAAGTCAATGGCCTGAAACGAGAGGAAAGTTAGGTTTCACAATAAAACAGGAAGTGCAAGACACAACATGACACCAGTGAACAAAACCTCAAACACGACGAGACATGACAATTTCAGACAGAATGGCTTTCTTACTCTTGGTATCCCAGATGTTTAATCAGATTTTTTTACTCAAATTTTGGGAATCAAATTTGAGCCACTTGGATATGTGTTTTTTGTTGTTGTTGTTGTCTTTAAACTTGATTTTTTTTTATTCTGAATTTACGATCACTGAAAAATAAAGTGAAAATGAGAATATTTGAAGAATTGAATTCAGAGGCCAAAACATTCTGAAACAGAATTTCAATGTAAAACAAACAAATATACAAACAAACATTGACACATATTTGTTATAATATAGAAATATTACAACCAGATTCTAAACCTAGTGGCATTAAAGGCCCTGAAAATGTTTTTCCTCAATTAGTTTCTTATCATCAGTGATTTTTTGTATGGGCACTGTTAACCTAATAAACCTAGAAGCTGTTGAAATGGGCCATTATCATGAACAACATAATACATGATATTGCATTAATGCATTTAGTATTAAATCAGATGTTCATATACAAAGCACAGAAAATTGACTTTGTATTTGTACTGTTTATCCTGTTTAGGATTGCCAAGGCTGTAGCCAGTTTCCAGCATGAATTAAATAAAAACAGTACAGACAGAGCAACACATTCACGCTCACATTCACTCCTACACACATTTTAGCGTCCTGCATATGTAGAAGCCCTGAAAAGAGGAGTATTGGAATGAAAGATGCACGGAGAAAAGCATTCCTCAGATCACAACCGTAGTGACTGAGCAATCAAAATTGTCACATACACAAATGACAGTAAAGTGCCTCAATGTGTACAAACACATAACAAACACAGAACTGAAATAGTTAAATGGCTACGAAGTATTACTATTCCATAGACAGTGCTTACACTGCAAACACTGCAGAAGGTTAATGTGCCTACCTTACTTGTCATGAGGTAATAACTTCCTTTCTTCATAATATGCTGACATACTGTATTACAAATAGTTTTCTGAGCACATATACACATCCATGTAAGACACAAATAAACACTGACATTTATTATGAGGGAGTCGTACCTGAAAAGGGGAGTGTTTGAATGAAAGACACAGAAACACAAACTTCTCTCAGATTACATGTGTACAAGGACTGTGGGGAGAAAGCGAGGTGTCCCATAGAGCAGCTCAACAGTTCTAAGCTCCCCCTGCTGGAGCTCTCTGGTAACTACTACCACTCGTACCACTGCCGGTGTTAGAACGACATTTTTAACACAAAACATAAGAAAATACAAAAGTGCTGTACTCACTCTGCTGCAACTCACAGTAAACATTCTGACCATAAACTATAGCATGAAAAGGCTCATATATCAGAATGTGAAAATTACAATATTTGAGGCCATTAAATGTTTAATCATCATGTTGGTATCCTCACAGATAACAAGGTAAAACTCACTTCTTCCTTTCTATAAGGCAATAACTCTGACCATGTTACAAATGACATGATTCCAATAGATTGTATCTGTATCAGTGTTGTGTGTAAGGGTAGTATATATGAGTATACAATGGTTTACATATGACTTCTGCTCAAATTCATGTATCGTATCAAGGGACATCTTAGCAGCCAACAGAGACTGTGAAATTGCTCACTGTGAAAGTGTGCACTTCCTCTGACAGCAGAGGTAGTGCATTAGTGGCCCCTGTAGGTTTGAGTCTCTGAAGTGTAGACTGCTGCAGCTTTTTGCTTAAATGGGTGAGGTTATGACCGAAAGCGCACTAAACTGAGTGAGCGGACCCACCGGCAAGGTGTGTCCTTGAACTTCACCAACTTGCAGTGGTGTGCCCTTGAGCATGGCATTTAACTCTGAGTGTGTGTAACCCTCTGTCTTGCTAAGACTCACCCTGGGCGTTTGCTGTAATGAATGCTTTCATACTTGTCTGGAACCGACTATCACACTCTTTATCCTGTAGAGTAAATTAGTGCTGCTTGGTGTTTACAGCTTTCCAGTGGTTGTTTTGCTACAGCAGCAGCATCAGAATTTTAAATCTGCCTCATGACCTATATGTCCTGTCAAACCCACCATCTGTTATTTTTCTCTGCAAACTATCAAAGAAAGTAAATCTGCCATAGAAGAAGTCTTTTTTTCAACTGGCAGGGAGGAACTATTGGGATATGGAAGTGCTGTGCACTACTGCAAAAACAGACAGTTTAAATGTAATGAGAGTTCTACTGAAATGTGCTTGGGTCCACTACCATTGTACCCTTCATCCATCCACCATTTTAGCCATGCATTTCTCCATCAGCATCTCTTCAAGTGATGCCTTGCATGCTGATGGAGCAGCATTATACTGAACAATGCCCAACCAAATGAAATTTATCCTTAAAATACATTAAACACATTTTGCATTGGTGTTTCTATTGTCATTTATTTCCAAGAACCTGGCAGAAGAAGCATAAAAATGCACAAGGCTATTATGGAAGGATTTGGTACATTGGAGGTGTTCAACATATTGTATCTTTAACAGCTTCCGATGTGAACTATGGGACACTTTTGGGACACATCACTTTTTTACTGTCAGCCTATTATTGGAATCAGAAATAGGTTATTTAGCAACCAAGCATATCCCTGAGCAATCCTGAGCAACCATTAGCTGGAAAAGTGTTTTTTTTTTTTTTTTTTTTTTGGGTGAGCCTCCCCCCCCCCCCCAACCCAAGAGAGTAGTCATGTCGTTGGCAATCCAGAAGCATGCTGCAGTTCTTCTGTCAAGGCTGAGCACTTGGACCAACATAACAGTGCATGGTGCAATGTGCTCCTGTTCTGACTCCCATGCCATGCATGGAGAGGAGATTAGTAAGGCCCTTAGATAATAACAGGAAATAATGACTGTGAAGAGGTAGCAGCACTGTTAGAGGAGCAGTCTGTATTAGGGAATTTCAATACCAAAACATCAAAGGCAGGGGATTGAGCACAAGGACACTGAAGAAGATTTAAAGTTGATTTGTACATTAATGCTGCTTCATCATCTTTCTGGCCTGATTATCAGGCTGAGTTGCCATTTTATTTCCACCTCATTATTCAGTCTAACGTTGTGTGCATGTCAGCCCTTTTCTGAGAATAAGCAATGAGTGACACATCGGTACTGTTGCACTTGTACTTTCAGCCAAAACAGAAGCAGGAGCAGCTAACGTTTGCCTTGTTGTTCAGAGAAACCTTGTTGTCCATTTAAGTATGAGCTGCTGTAGTTGTTGTTGAACAAGCCAACTTACAGCAAACTGACTATGTGCTCTGATTCGTTTATCTCTTGACAGTGTTTTTGTCTCCAATGCACGCTCTCTCTGACACAGGAAGATGACATTCACATTCTTTATCCAGCCTAAAACCTCGGATTGGCTTGGTTGTTTTTCCTAACCAGGAAAACAGCAATCAATGAGGACGAATCCTGATTTCTGACTAAGATACACACAATAACACAAGAGTTCTGTACCCTGCTCTCCATTGAGTTCTGGAGCATTATATGAGCTTGTTTAGCTGGGTGGGGGCTTGGATGAGGGTTATATAATCAGGCTTTAGACAAATTTTGCATGATTCCATCACATCAAGAGTCATTCCTGACAATGGCAGAATCCAAGCCAGTAATACATGGTGCAGTGTTGGGGTGTAGCTCAAACTGCGGAACAGTGGTGTCACTAGATCTATTTTAGGTGGCTGTATCCCCCACCCTCACTAAATATTTTATTCAGCCTTTTCTGACTGACTTATGTACTTATGTAATGTAAAATTACAATACAGACCCCATAATCACAAGACACCTGAAATGGGTTGATTGCAGAGCCTGCTCACACATGCACTGACAGCGAAACTCTCTCAAGCGCTGGCACGTAGTTTATCATTCAGACACAGAAATAAGGAGATAAGGAAACAGACTGAAGACTGAATCTTACAAGCTAAATACTAGATCTTTGAAATACATCAGCAGAGCATAAAGATATCTACAACTGACTGAAAAGATTGTAGGCAGACACATAGACATGAATGCAGTGGAATGCTGGCAGGTATGTTTAAAATAATTTAAAAAAGACTGTGTAAATGTGATGCTATGAAGGACTGCAGCTGAAATTATCCCATAATACCTCGCTTAATGAAAAGAAAGAAGTCAGGTTGAACACTTGAAACATCTTTTTACATGAAACTTGGCTCTCAGGGTTCCTTGCAGACAGCTGCTAGTGTGATTTGTGCGTCGAGGCTAATTCATGTGTAAAATGTAAATATAAGTGAATGAGGCTCATTATATGGCACAGTGTTTTACTGTTAGCTTTGAATTACAATCACATTTATGCTTGCCAGTCCGTGAGATGCATCCTTAAATTCTTCCAAATATGTAAGCAACTGAAATCTATACTCTTTGTCCTCTGTCTCCTCTCAAAGTACATGTTCAACTACCATTGTATGAAGCAGCTAGTAGTGGCTTAGCACTACAATACACAGTATTAGTGTGCTTTAGTATAGATAGATAGATAGATAGATAGATAGATGCATCACCACATGCACAAAGAGACTATTGGACTATTAGAAATGGAAGTCAGAAGCCTTGTCAGTATTCGTGTCACATCCTCAGCTTTCCTTCAGTGGTCCACTGTGTATTTCCCTCCAATTAGCATCATAATTAGCAACATTGGATGCTAATCCATGGCTAATTGGTTTTGATAGATCTCTAGAAACCAAAAGAAATTGTAGCGCAGCCTCTGCCCTTGGACTGCAGCAGAAGGGCAGTTAGTTAGACTGTTCTCTGGCTCTTTAAAGTGTTTGGTCAACAGAATGCATCACCTCAAAGAAAGTTCACTGTTCAAAGTACAGTTAGAATTTAAAAGGTCACGACTGATTAAACAGTTTTGTTTTATTGAATCAATTTTAATTTATTTTCGCATTTTGGCTCTACATTGAAGAACACCAGGCTTTGTTAACAGTACAGAAGATCACTGAAATCTACCTGTATACAGCTTGATTTCCCTCTTTTGGAATAATTCTGTGACAGAAAACCCTGTGTTCTCTCACTCTCTCTCAGACACAGACTGCCCTTGTAAGGCCTTTTCATGTCTTGTGGCAGCACTGTATTGGTCTGCACTGGTCATGGTATTTCCAGGCTCTTTGGCTGTGATCAATATTTCCACTCCAGAAGGCTGTAGAATAGTATGATCCAGTGGAAGGTGACACAGGGGCAATTCCTGGGAGTGGAATTAGAAGGTTCTGTCATTGAATGGAAGAATCATGAAAAATATCCTAACTTTCTCTGATTTTGGGTCACCATGTGTTGTCAGCAAATCTTAAGGCTTTACTCTTCAGCACAATGACTACAGAGGCAGTTTTTTGATGCAGCAACAAACCTCTTGGGGAGAGATTCCACCCATCCACAAGTGATAGTAGAAAGTATACAGTTCAAGGATGCAAATAAAACAGATTTCAAAATGATTTAAAGCTAATTTCGTAAATGTTCGATGACAAAGGAAATGCATTCAACATGTCTGTCAAACCTCAAGGATACGCACAATGTGTTTTGTAGAAAAACACAGAAAGAACAGAAACTTTGCTAGTTTACAAGAAAAGTCCACAGGGCACCTCAAGATAAGGAGGCTGTGGTTCCGACAAAACAACAGTGATTCAGTTATGGTTAGGACATGCTGCTTCCAGCATTGGCACTGAAAGCTGGCTTTAGATTAAATCCCATAGAAAACAATAAAGTAGCTCACCCCTACTCATAATGTAGAGTCATAAAAAGTAACCTTACACATTGTCCATTCTCCTCTTAAATTAATCATCCATGGACAAGTACACATGGCTTATTCTCTTATTAGAGCCAATTTGAAGCTTCAAATTGAACTTCATGTGCAGATAAGGCAGTTTGGCCCCTGAACTGTCAAATTCATTCATGTAATTGCAGTAATTCGGCAGTTCTGTGCATTCACAATGGGAACATGTATAATAAGCTCAGACAGAATGGCAGCCATTTAAGGGAAAATAGCATAACATGTTGAAAGTCATATTATCTGTTAGAGATAATGTGTTCACTCAGACAGATAGGAAAGCATGTTTTAATATTTGATGGAGTGCCAAATGATTGAGATGCCTAAATTTAAACAGTTGAATCAACACATGCATCATATGTGGTATTTATGGGTTTTGGTATCATTAAAAGAGAAATTACAGCATTTTAATGAATAGAGATGCGTAATTTCTACAAAGAACATTGGTTTTCTGGGTCTTGAGGAAAGTAATGTGCAACACAAGAATAAACTTATTCATTTAAGAATCCAAACTCAATTATTCTTTATAATATGAAGAGCATCAACCTCAAGCACAGGGAGGGGGGCTTCCTTAACCTCATATATTACAAGTCCACATTAACTCTGTGCCTGGCCTAAATTAGTCTCTCATTTTAAGTTATGAATTATGTATCCTCACTCTTTTCTTATCATCATTTCATTCTAAATCAATCATTCTGTTCTCACAAAACAGAGGAAGAGGAAGGAGAAAAGGAGAATTATTTTGATGATGACACATTTATCACTTGCGTATTGTTTGTGCTTTGCTTGCTTGTAGATGTGGCTGGTGCAGCTGGCAGGTGGAGTGATTTCGGTTGAAATCCTGTTGGCTTCTTGTGCTGTACATCCAGTCAGTAAGACAGAAAAACCAAAACAACCCAAACAACAGCCTTGCTGGCTCCACTTTTCAGACGAGGACATTCTCTGACAGGAGGAATTGGAGCTTTTGTTAGTTGCTGTTGTTCTCAAGTTGCCTTTTCTGCATGACGTATGCTTATTTGTTCATTCTAACAATACAAAACAAAAAAAAAAAAAGAATTTGACAAAGGTCTATGGGGTTAGTTTGACAGGAGAAAGTACAGTTCAATCTGAATTTACCACATTCATAGCTGCATCTGTGCAGGACAAGACTGAATGTGACAAATACATCTGGACTGTTTTCCCTTTGCATATTCAATAAAAGTGACCAGTGCAGTTTAAAGTGTCTCAGCGACAAGCCTCAATCTTTTCAATATCCATTGAAATCTATCTATCCATCTCTTAAATGGACTGCCACAACATTTATTATTTATTATTATTTTTTCAAATAATCATTGTACAGTTAAGTGCAAATGGTTTGCATTTAGTCTCTTAATTCATCATATATGTGTTTTGGGTGTAGCATGAATTAAAACAATCGGAATGTCATCTCCCATTCCTTTTGAAAACAAGGCGTGTCTGCATGTGGTGCATTGCTATTTAGATGTCAGGTTTGGCAAGTTGAAGGAATGAATGGTTTTCTGCTGAGGAAGCGGATCTGCTCATGCGCAAAATGAAAACATGCAAGCAGACCATCTACGGGAGCAGCAGGAATCCACCCAAGCTCCCTGAGGTGAAGCAGGAGTGGAATAATTGTACTATCTGAATAATGTGCCCATTAAATAGCAGGAAAATAAAAATAAATACTGCACCATTGACGAGACTTGACCAGGTTTTTTTGTTGGTCAATTGCACAATCATTTTCTGCTGCTTTAAAAAGCAGAGACAACACCTGATTTTAAGATCAGCACACCCATGGGTGCATGGATGGGCATTAGTGCATTTGCTACTACTGCAACTGGGCATGAAAATGCGTTGGTCAGAAACTAGCTATAGCATGTGCGCTCTGCTAAGTGTCAGCTGGAAGAGGCCTAAAATGAAATTAATCGTGACTCAAGTCATTCAATTCTGCCTACTAGTATGCTTCGTAGGCTTACTGTCAGGTAAAATGTCACTCCTCTAGGCTCCCTCATCCAGCTGGTAAAGGGGGTGGGTCCCAATGAATTCTTATGGGACTGGAGCACAATTACAATGTGTTGTTATGATTAAGATGGGATGGAAAAGTCAGCAAGCATCATCTTATCTGGCTCTAGCCATTCCAGCATGGGAATATTTTCTGAACCTGAATTAATAAAATCAGAGACACTTCAATAGTAGGACCACCTTCACAGCTTCATTTGTTTTGGTTTTACATTTACTTTTTGGATCAGTCACACCACTCTTCATGATTCATCCAGCTGCTAATGGGCTCTGATAAATGCACAAATAGAAGACACGTTAGTGGCCAGCAGGTAAAGAAGGTTAAACTGGCGTTCTCAGGAGCTGGTGGAGACCAAACCAGAGCTGAAATTGGATTATTATGTTGGATTTTGCATGTTTCTGTTATCCCCCATCTGTCAAATTGCTTTTGAATTCTTCTTGCTCCTACTGACCTAAAATTGCATAATGTATTAAACAAAACAAAACAAAACAAAACAAAAAAAAAAACATTTTCAATCCCTCCTGGTTCTTTATGTATAAACTGTATTTGCAGAGGAAACTGGGGGAACTGGGAACACACAGGCACAGCCCATCAGTACATCAGTTTCTGTATTACAGTATTACAAGGGCATCAGAAATTCAACAGTACACTGACTATTGTTACAGTATTCTGACTGCTTATTTATTGCTGAATTTGTGACCATAATACAAAAACTAGCACTTGTTAAAACTGTACTTTAAAGCATATATTCCGTATATCTCCTTTTTGGTTGGTTTGTTATGTTTTGAACACCTGCAAAAGTTATATGCACTTTGTACAACTACAACACATACATGGAGTACAGGCTCCCATCAGTGTGATGTTGTAAGTGATTATAGAGTTCTGTCATCCTTTGCAAACTGGCAATTAGCAGTGAGCTAAAAATTAATGGGCTTAAAGCCACAAAATCATTTTTAATCAGAGTTTGGCATTGACACTTGGACTGCTTTGACAAAACACTTCTTCACTATGAAATACAGCATTTTTTTTAGAGATTGTTTATTTAGCACAGCTTTGCTGAGTGGTATGGTCTTCTTGAAATTAACCTCTATAAATAATTGCACACAGAGGTTTCTTATGGTTATGCCACTGTAGGTTAATGTGTCCAGGCAGTTCTTGTTTGTTGAGTTTCTTGGTACTTCACGTAAGTGTTTATGTTTTTGTTCTTTTAAAAAATCACTCATGGATTTCATCTTCTCTGTTTCAGGAAGTGCAGACCTTTGATGAGCCTCTGACCCAACAATCAGCTGAGTACATTCTGCTGTCACCATGGAGAAGAAGTTCTGGCCATTATGGATATCATAAGTAGCATTAGCATTAGTTTGCTGTGGACTTCACTACACGTACATGGACTGGTTTAACCTACTTGCACTTTAATTTTAGATAAAGGGGTGTTTCTGCTTCTCAAATTAATCCAAATGGCCCTCAGCTGTGGGAACAATGATGGGAGGAAGAAAAGTGCCACATATTAAGGAACATCTGATGTCCACACAAAGTTAGTGAACGTAGTGAACCAGATTATGGAGTTCTAAATTTTTTTGTATGAAATGATTATTTGGACTGCACCATGTGGACTGTGCTGGCTATGCACTGTGAAAAGGACTGTAAACCTGTGTGTTTGAGTGTATCTGTGGTTGCATACAATTGTTTGTGTATGCCCACGGTGGTATGACACAGTGGAAGTGAGAGGAGAAGACATTTTCGGACCATTCTTTCTTTACAATGAGAGTTCCAGCCGGCGTGGCTGCAGTTTCCTGTCTTTGTCCTCTGGTGGTCTTCCTATGTGCTGTTTCCCAGAGTTGTTATGGGACCCGGGTCGATCTGAGTCCTCACACTAACTCCAACCCCAGCCTGTACCCTAATCCCTGGCACAAGTCACTGCCTGGGCCGACCCCGCTTCCAAGCTCCACTCCTGAGAAACATATGTCTCCACTGAAGCCCAGCCAGCTTTCCAGCGCCAGCCCTAACTCATGGAGCAAGTCTCAGCTAAAGCCTAGGCTGGACACCATGTCATATCCTACCAGCAACCAAAGGTCCAGCACAAACTTTCCATTGACCATCTCCCAAGGCACATCAAGCTCAAACACTAGACTCAATCTACAGCATGTGCCCAAGCAGAGTTCAAATTCAAGGCAAGTGTTGGCATACAAATCCAATTCTAATCAGGTAGCAAGAAATACCTCAAACAATCCAAACCAATCTCCAAAAATCAACCCCCAAATCAATCCCAAATCAAAGACTGGATCACTGTCACAAACAATTATAAACACCAAATACCACTATAAGATCTCCAACCCAAACTCCAGAGCATCCATCAGAGCACAGAAGAACCAGACAAGGTTACCTGACTCAGACAAGGATCCCCACCATCGTCCCAAGAGAGGCTGGATCTGGAACCAGTTCTTTGTTTTGGAGGAACACATCGGACCTGAACCTCAGTACGTTGGAAAGGTAAGATATGTTATTGCTTTTCTTCCAATGGAGTACATAGATCCAAAATATCCACTCTTTTTCCTCACAGCAAGCAGAGAGCATGCTCTTGTGGGTGCTTGTTTAATGCCTTTTTAAGGAGTAATTACTTGATCAAAGACATTTTCTAAGCCCACTCATTCATGTCTTGTTGAAATAATTACTAACTTGGGAACAAAATGCAGACTCTTCTTTTTCTTGTGCCTGGAACAGTGCAGTAGCGTTAAGCTCCAGCAGTGCTGACGAGGCTGCAATGTGCTTTATGCAGTATTCAGAGCACAGTTTTAGAGAGGACATTTATTTTAATGCCACTACATGTAGAACTGCCATCTGATTACAGCATTTTTCGAATGATCCTGTGTTAAGTATTTTGGGAGAGGAAGTAGCAGCGTGTACTGCTTCCTGCCTCAGCATTTTTGGTACTATGACTAGGAGTCACAGACAGAAAATCAGAAATCTCCCAGTCAAGCAATAAGTTATACAAATAGTTAAAAATGGCAGAGAAGCAGGCAGGCAGACAGAACAATGAACGCTAATCTGGCAAATGGCAGGATAGGGGGATGAGAGGCAGGTGTGTAGGCAGGTACTGGTGAGGTGACTGAGGAATATTTAATATCGTAGTATAGCATGAAAATGTTAGGGCATGCCTGATGAATCTATTCACAGCATTTTGTGTCCAATATTGAACATAGCCTTTCTTTAAATCTTTGAATCTGATCCCCACCTTGTTGTGTATAAAACACATTGGAGCTGCAGACATGATGTATTCTGCTTAACCAGGTTAACCCAGGTGTTTAACTACCTGGATAGAATCTTCTCTAAACCTGCAATAACTGGTTGTATTTGTCTGCTTGGGGTCAGCTGAAACAAGAAGTGAACACCCACACCAACACATCACTGCCATGAATTTATATTTTAATATTTTTTGCAAAGTTTTTAGTAAGGAGCTGATTAATTATACATTCAGCATTTACAGAGAAACAGTATCATTCATTTGGAGTCATGCTTGTGTCCATTTGTTGGATGTAAGTCTGACTCTGGCTCGAAATGTATTGCATCTGTTTTTGAGGGAAATATTTTGCTCTTTAGCTGTTAAATTGTGCAGTAAAATTGTGGCCTTGACAACTTAACAATGAGATGAAGGTGATACTACTGTATCACCTTCTGATACAGTAATTGGGTCGGTTCATCACTAAAAGTCGCCTCTTTAATACTGCACATTCTTTGTGTAAGAATGCGGTTGCATCTCAGTTGTCTAAGTCATTGTGATCTTTAATAATCAGAATATGAGGAAAGCTGATTCTGGGTAGTGATTGACCACTTCTGGCAAACCTTCTGGCAAACCACTTCAAGTACAAGTACAATAATTTGCACTCTAAATTAATAAAATTTTTATAATGAATGCTACTGACAAAATCAGGTTTGTGCTATTGTGAGTGAAAATACAAAGAACAATAAGTATCACCCTTATTTTAGGTATGGAAAAAAGGGTACTGTAGTTTTAGCTTTTGTTATCAATTTGGTCCTGGTCATGTCTGTGTATTTCATATATATATATATATATATATATTATTTATTAGATATTGCTGTATTAATAAAGTTCATTCAACAGATCACTGCATCACACTATACCTACTATGCTTCTGTTGTTTGTTTTCATTCTGTGACGGTTAGTGCTGAGAGAGACCCAGGAGCGGAAACGGAGAGGGTTTATTTACAACATGAAAAACACAAGTAGTCACTGGCAGCGTGAGATCCAAAAAACATAAATTCAGAGAGGTCCAGAGAGTGCTGGGCTGTGTGGGCATGGGAGGCACTGAAACAAAAAAAAGAGAGGAGACAAACAATTACTCCAGGAGGAATTATCAAGATACACGAATGTTAGTTTACCACAAGAGATACGAGGCCAACTGATACCACGGTACGAAGAAGTATACTCTGGCGTCGAGGAGCGTCTCAGCAGAGAATAAATAGGCGTCTTGATTCAGGAAGTGAATTCAGGTGCGCCCAATCACTCCTCGACGCAGCGGGGGGGAAGGGAGCCTCAGGAAACAAAAAATAAAGTTAGCGCCAACCCAACAGAAAACAGAAAGTGGACCTTCACAATAACTGCACAGGAAATACCAACCGCCACACATTCAGCCCATTCTTTATTAAGGTCATAGAACTTCCTATTTCAAGAGTGCAAATAATTGTAGAGCTGCAGGTTGAGGTGGAAAATGCTGAATATTCTTCAGCAGAAAAATAGTTAGAGCGCAACCTCAGAGGAACAATCAAGAAAATATGCTTAAGACCAATGTGGGGAAGTCACTTTCTGAGGAAGGGATTCATTCCTGCTGTCTATAGAGCACTTTGAATATGAATGTAACAATCACAAAGCATGTGTGGTGCTCAGATACAATGGTTTATCCTTGCAAATGTCAATCTTTTGACAGCCATTTCATACTCCAGCAAGACACAAAAGCCTATTTGAAGTTGCCAAATGCTGGTTTTTAGATTGCCCACATTTCGTGCATTCAGTTATACAGCATATTATAGCTGTATGTTTTTGAGTGGTAGAATACGTTTCAGGGGTTGGTAATCCAGTTAGTCTCAAAAAAGAACAGTGTTTCCTTTTCACTTCCTCTCAGAGAAATACTCTGCAGTGGAATTATTTGACAGTACAACCTTCAAACACAGATGATGCATCTTACTTTTGATTGAAAACACTTTTTTGATGATATGAGGTGGGATTTACTGAGATATGCATACATTTGAATGTAATGCTTAGACACAGTACATTGCATTGAAGGGGGGTTGCCGACCTATCTGGATGCTTCAGGTGTTAGGGAATCAGTATGATTCTGCTTGCCAGCTAAGCTTAGTAGCTAAAAAAACATTAACTCAAGCATTACATTTAATGTTGTTCAAAGTTTCTGGAAATATAGGGATACTTAACAAATGGGATGGAGGTAGTTGTTCCTTAATATTTTAATTATCTTGATCACCTTTTCTTGAACTTCATCGTACAAAACTTTCTGAAACTAACTAGGTAATTAAACCCTTGATTTGAATGCTAACTATAAAGAGTTGTATTTATGTAATTTTGTATGTTTGACCTTGTATGAATGAGTGTGTTAATGGGGGAATTGCTTGTGCTGTGAAGCACTTTGAATGGTTGGTATAAAAGCACTATATGAATGCAGTCCATTTATCATCCATTAAGAAAATTCAAGTCTGTTAAATGAATGACTGGACTAAGACAAATAAAACTTAAAAGTGTTACATCATTGATTTTTTTCTGTTCTCCAACTCAAAATATTTCACTACTGTTGCAATGTTTTAAAGATAAATGCCATACTAGTCTGCACTGGCACACATTATTATTTCTAGCTCCACTGGATGCAGATGGAGGTTCTACTCTTTATTTACCTGTTGCTCTGGCAAATCATACTTTTAGAGCGCCATTGATGTTTTTCATTCACCAGGCAGGCTTTTTCTCAGAGTGAACATACTCAGAGCAGACTGAACTGACTCCGATGGCTGATGCTGTTTATTAGGTAGGCCCCCTTTGCTCACTATTTCAAAGCAGAGCGGTCCTGCTCAAACTGGGGTGATAATCTGCATAATAATAACCAACCTGAATGACCAACAACAAAAAAAGAACACAAAACAAAGTCAATCAGTCAATCAGAAAAACACACTGACTGCTACAAGAATGCCATAGAATATCAGTGTTTACCTACACATCATATAAATGAGTAACAGATTCTAATCAGCAATATGTTTGATAAATAAAGTTACAACTAAATATTATTTTCATTATTAATTAATAAACGATGGAACCCCTGAGAGGCAAGGTAAAAAAAATAAAATAAAAAAGTAAATTTACGGGCAATGTCAGCCAAAACAAAAGTTTATCTGCTACTTACAAGATATTATGCCCTATGGACAATATGTTTTGCTGTAAGGAAGAGATATACACTTTTGGATGTCATCACCAGCATAAAAGTCATGTTGGTGCTTGCATCAAGCCAGAGGTGTGTGTGTTTTTTTTCTACTCCAAAATAACAGATCCAGTACCCCTGAAAGGCAAGGTGAAAGCAAAAAATGTTTATCTCCTCTGTATGAGCTAATAGCTCGTCCAACATGGTCAACATTGTAAAAAAAAAAAAAATCTGACTTGAATTTCAGGGCTTTAATAATCATGTGATTATTTTAATTAATTTTCAAGTCCAGTAGTTTACATTGAACATTTCAACACTTCACATTTGGATATTCTTCCATTTTTCTTTCCATTTTTCTGAGGCACAGTGAGATATGCTGATGACAGACAGACATAGTGATCCTGGAACAGACTGTGTTTAGACTTGATTTTTTCAGTAGAAGCTTACATTTGTACAGCTACAACTTGAAGGGTCAGCAGGTTGGCTGTTTAAAAATGTACCTGTGCTTGCTTTTTGCTTTCTCAGCACACAAAGTTAAAGTGTTACAAGTGAAGGTGGGAAACTGCCATGTGGCAAAATGGCATCTTATTTTTATATCCTGTTTTATATTTATCACATCAAACTGTGTGGAGTATCTCTATTAATACTGAATTCCTTCATTTTAGGTGACTAATTCTGTAATTAATCCACTGAAGTAGCATATCTGCATGTTCAGCATTTTAGGCTATTTGGCTATTTGAAGCATCAGTGATCTACAACACTGGTTGTGACTGACTTAGTTTTCTCATGGAAGAAGAGAACAATTCTCTTCTGCACAACTCAGGCTGTTAACGGCTGCTCTGGTTGCTCAACGTTATATGGCAGATCATGATTGGTCCATGTGATGTCATTTGAAACCTGAGACTCTGGAAGATGTAATGCTACCAGGAAAACACAAGACAAGCAGAGGACGAGCATATCGCCTGCTAATTTGAAGGGGAGAAAACATCTTTCTGTGGATTATTATAATGTGTTGGACTAAATATTTTTACTGCAGTGGATTGTCTGGACCTTTGTACATGTTACAAGACTGTTCTTGTTTGTTTTTGTTGCACTATTATTGATCTGTTGATCACTGAGAGACATAATCGGTGAGTTGCCTCAAAGTTGTGGCAATTTAAAAAAACTGTTGTCTGCCGTTGGCATTTACTGTGCCCCCTGTTGTGAGTGTATCTTGAAATGGTTTGCATCAATTCATTCAAAAGAATATTAGCTTTCTAATGGTGTATGATATGAGTATAAACATGAATGAAGTGTTTGTGTCAATAGATGGGAAGAATATAGAACACCTTTGTTTACGCTCTTATTTTTCATTGAAGTGGAAGTAAAAATCCATGTTAGTAAGCATTTCTCCTTTGCCAAGGTAGTCCAACCACCTGACACATGTTGCATGTCAAGATGCATGATGAACCAGCACAGCTCACAATAAAAGGTCACTCTAACATTTGCTTGAAAAATTATTATTTATTAGCCGCTAACCTACAGACTTCACATGACCCGGGCTATACAAATGCATTTGTGTGCGTGTGTGGGAGGGGGGCATAAAACCAGTCAGTTTCTGGTGTGACTACCATGTACCACGTGCTGTGCGACACATCTTCTCATAGAGTGAATCAGGTTGTTTATTGTGGCCACTTCTCTTCAATGGCTTGAAAAATTGTCAAATATTGACAGGAATTGGAACAGGCTGTTGTACGCGCCGATCCAGAGCATTCCAAACATGCTCAATGGGTGACATGACTGGTGAATATTCACTGCATGCAAGAACTTGGATGTTTGCAGCTTCCATTAATTGTGTACAGATCCTTGCAACACTGGCCCATGCATGATAATCATGCTGCAACATGAGGTGAGGGCGGGGGATGAATGGCCCGACAATGTGCCTTGCGATCTCATCTAGGTATTTGTGTGCATTCAAATTCACATCAATAAAATGTACCTGAGTTTGTTGTCCATAGCTTATGTCTGCCCATACCATAACCCCGCTGCCACCATGGGGCACTCTGTTCACAATGCTGTCATTACCAAATCGCTGAACCACATGATGCAATGTTGTCTGCCATCTGTCTAGTACAGAGAAAACAGAGGTTTCATCTGTGTAGAGAACACTTCTCCAAAAAGCCAGACACCATCGAAAGTGAGCATTTGCTCACTCATGTTGGATATGACAGCAAACTGCTGTCAGGTGTAAGGCCAAACCAACTATTGCATCAGCTGTCCAGGTGACTGGTCAAAGAAGATCTTGTAAATGAAGAAGCTGGATATGGAGATGAAGGACTGGTGTGTTTACACATGGTCTGCAGCTGTGAGGCTGGTTGGATGTACTGCCAAATTCTCAGAAACAACATTGGAGACTCAAAGTAGTGAAAAAAAACATTAGATTCAACAGTTCTGGTGGAACAGGTGTTCCCTCAAAATGTGCAATAACTGTGGCTCTGTGTTGTGTGAAGAAATTGCACATTTGAAAGGGGCCTTTTATTGTGACCAGTCAAAGGTACACCTGGTGGAAGTGCAATTAATTTTGTGCTCAAAATTTGAGAGAAATAAGCCTTTTGTGTGCATAGAGAAAATCCTTCAACTGAAAAATGAGAGAAAAAACAAAATTGTGGAATGGGGTGTCAGGTTGCTGTTTATGAAAGCAGAACCAATGATTATTCAATCACAGTGGAAACTATGAGCAGAAGCAGCGACTAATGGTCAATTGGTAGTCCTATAAAGGTTCCAACCACAGACATGTCGAACACTGCAGATCAACAAGGACTGAATGAAAATAGTATAGGCTTTTACAATCAGAAGCTAATACAGCCCTTACTGGAAATTACATTTACGCCTAGTCCACACAGACACAGGTACTTTTCAAAACGTAGCTTTTTCTGTGTGTTTTGGCCTTTCACTCACACACAAACTCAGTTTTAGGTAACTGAAAATGGAGCTTTTGGAAAACTCCTTTCAGGGTGAAGACACTCTGAACAGCTCTGTTTGAAGTGGTGACATGTAGACAGGGAAAACAGGGAGTTTTTGACTTGTGTGCACCGTTACCTCATCCGTTTAATGATCTTTGTTAACCTAAGTTGATTTTGTGCAGTGACAGACATGGCCCAATAGTGCTGGTGCTAACCTTGCGAGCGATAAATGCACTGCCACTCTTCCACTTTTTTTTGAGGAACAGAGGTGTCAGAATGTGCTATGGAGGTCACTGCTACAAAATCCAACGTCACTGGTTTTGGACGAGACCCAGTCTACTATGTTGCTTTTGCCATTGTAGAATTCGTAATACAGGAGTCCGACCTCTAGTAGCCTACCAGAAGTAGTAGGTTTCTAAATGGACAGCATGGCCTGTTGGTTTGGCATGCTCTTGACAGCACTTCAGTTGTGTTTTTGTGTTCTCATATGGACAGGATTTTTTTGAGAACGAAGGAGAAAAAGCCCGTGTTTTAAGAAGCTGTTTTTACCCTTGTAAGTGTGAACTACGCATTGCACTGTGACTAGACAGGTGATTAGGCCAGGTTCAGGAGGTTCATCAAGGTACCGCTACACCCATAACTCTGTGCATGTATGCATATACAGTGACATGTAGAGTGGCCCATGGTCGGTCTCTCCACTGCCAGTTGGGATGCATGAATGCAATGAGGCTGATGTAATCTGCTTTGACAGTGACATTGCGTGACATTGACACTGCACTCTTTATGAAGGTGGGGACTTTGGCTGGGACTAAGACCTTGGGGGGTTTCATTGTGTATGTGTGTCTTTGCGTGTGTGTGTGTAAGTGCGTGAGGGTTATGTTATGTGGCTGGCTCACTGAAGGTGGAAACAGATGTGCTTAAGGTGCAAAAAAAAAAGCACACATGACGGCAAAGCAGGGTATACACGCACACACACACACACACACACACACACTCTCGGAGCTCCCTGGGGCACACTGAGTCATTGTTTGTAGGGTGCTGTGACAGCTGAGCTACGTTTTTTCTCACTCAGATGAAGCCTCGCTTTCTATTGATTACTCTGAGCATGACAACAGGGAGGTTGAAGTGCAAGCCTGGCGCCTTCTTCAAAAACATACTCTGTGCACGCACACACAGGTGCACAGGAGCTCATGTATTGTGCATTGACTTTGACTGATGGAGAGGGCTATTCTGCTCAGAGGAAGGCGGTAGAAAAACAGGTGAGGTAAGGTGAGAAATGAATAGTATAGAAGAGGAGCAGAGAGGGAAGTCAGTGCAAAAAAGGAAGAAAAAATGAAATTAGAAAAGAATAGTGAGCGAGATCGCATGAATCATCCTTAGCCTGCCAGATATGAAAACGAATGAAAACAAGGAGCATTCATACAAGCGTTTTCAGGTCAATTTTGCAGACACCTGAACAATATTAAAATGACTACATGTCTTCTTCAGCCTCTTTTGATTGGAGCAGCCCTGTTTTGTTTTGTTTATTTATAAAGCTGGACTCTCAAATTAGTTGTTCTCATTTATCTATTTTTCTGTTTCTGCTGTCAGACAAAAGGACAAGCATAAAAAAGCCCTCAAAGAAGAGCAGTTGTTGCATGAGTAATTTCTGAACTGCGAGACAGAAATACTAAATCACTATTTTATGATTGCAAAGTTGTCTGATAAAACAAATATAAGCACAGTTTTTTGACGGCAGCTGTACTTTTCTGCAAACCATGAATATGCTGCTCTTTGTGTTTCAGTTTTCATGCAGTGACAATGCTGTGGTCATGGTCTGGTGGTGGTGTAGGCACAAAGAAAGACAAAAAAATGTTAGAAAAAATGTTTTGGCTCAAAATGCAGAGGTTTGGAAAATGTCTCCACATCTTCGACATCTTGCCAAGCTGTCAGACCACCACCATCCCCTCCTCCTCCTGATGAGAAACTCAGCTCTTATACATGTTCCTATACATGTAATCTGAACTACGTCACTTTGATACCTACTGTAGAAACGATGAAATTATATATTTGAAATAAAGAAGTTTAATGCAATTGACTTGTGTAGAAACATGTTGTGAGACGTATGATTTGAACTTGAGTCATATTTAAGACTCAAATATGTGGACTTAGGACTTGACTTTCACCTTGAAATAAGGCAGGCTGTGTTCTGTATTTGTCCTGTTGCTAACAAGAACAAGCATGAAAAGACCATCTCTCTTCCCTGCCCTGTGGTGCCTCTGAGCTCCAATTTTTAAAGACGACTCACAGATACATGTGATTAAAAAGGCTGAGTGTTTTCCTGTATCAGTTGTTTTAAATTTTTAACAAAGTTACTCAAACAGGAGGAAAATGTGTATTTTTTGGAGACTTTGGGGAGCACACATATCATGCTTTCGTATTTACAGAGTAGGTGTGTGCTGGATTGACTGGTTGACAAATATTGTTTGGACACCAGTGGAGCTCAGTGGCAAAGTCAAATAAGATATATGAGGCTTTGGATACACCCACAATTCTTCCACAGTGGGATGTATACACCATCATTCATTTCAATGAGACCACTGCATTGACATTGCAGGGGTGCTAATGTTCAGGGCTTCAGCGAAGAACCGAGGTTGTCTGCACCATATGACTAGACTTTCATCTCCATACAGTGCAATGTCATTGGGATTTCTTTTGTGAAACTGCAAACAATACAGAAAACAGCATCATTAATACTTACCACAAACAATGAATAAGACAGTTTACAGCATATGTTTAAACATACAAACCACACACAGCACTGGCACAGCCACACTGAGCTAACTTATAGCCGGACAGCAATAGAAATTAATGGGGAGAGTGCTATCTTGGCTCTTAGACACACACACCGCTTGAATTTACAAAACAAGGAAAACGTCCTCATCAATAACAGTGTTCAGGTCACAACACCCATCAGTGCAACAACTTTGTTGTAATTGTTACCTTTTGGCTGATAATCTTCATCACTAATGGATCCATTATACTGACTGGCCTTCCTGCATTGTATTTAATTACCTCACTGCTATCTGGAACAACCCCCCCCCCCCCCCCCCCCCCCCCCCCCATTGCAGCCCCATGCATTGTTTTCCTTTTAACACAGTGCTGCATTTGGTCTGAACACCCAGTTAGTGTGGGTGTACTCCAAGAAGAAGAAGAATGACTCCCCTCGGGAAAATTCAATTTTTTCACTCCCTTGTTATTATACACTCAGATATAGGCCCGAAATGCACACACACAGGAACCATAAACAGGCAGTTGTTGTGGAGGGATGTTAGAGTGATGGGCTGCCACATATTCAGAGAACCTGACCAGGGGTTCAGTTCCATGCTCAAGGACACCTCACTAGCTGCCATTGCTCAGTCCATACTGACTGGTCCATGCTGGGCTTAAAACCACCCCATCTACCATCCCAAGCCAAGTCCCCGCGGACTGAGCTGCTGCCACCTCGAGAGGCCAAACAAAGGATAAAATGTGAGAAATTGTGAGGAAAAAAGAAGTGATGAGAAGGACAGGAGAGGGGTGTTGGGCAGATGATAAGAGGCCAGGAGAGAAAGCAGAAGCGATGAAAGGAAAGGAGGGAAGATGAAAGGCAAAGCAAGAAAAGGAGAGCAGAGTGAAGGTGAAACAAGGTAAAGAGAGGAGAGGGGAGAGGGATGATGAAAGGAGAGGAGATGAAGTGAAGCAATAGGTGGAAGACTTGCAGGAAAGTTGTGTCCGAAGATTCTTTCAGGGCAGTGAATGTAAGACAGTTACCTCTGAATCCTGACAGTCTGTGCTGTGCTTCACCCCCCCTGTGAAGTACAGCCTCATCACACTGTCACACTTTCCTGGTCTTCCTCACTATTTCAGCTTTTTCACCCTCTTCCTTTAACTCCGGACTCAGGAAGAGTGCCGGCATATCAGTAGCCAAGCTATGACGCAAAACATATAAAGAGGAATTTGCCAGGTAGCCTTGAACCTATCCTGTTATTCCCTTCATAACCTCCGTCTTCTGTCAATCAAATTTCACGCTCCTCCTCACACATGATTGAACCCGGCTGTCATGATATTGGAAAAGTCTTCAGAGTGACACAAGCTGCTTCGATTTCTTTGGCCACCAGGTAGCCCACACAATGAATAACAGCGCCGTCACATCCAGACAGGTCTCTTGATTACACCATTCACACCATGAGGTTTTTCTCTTTATTCACTGAGTAGCTTTGATTTTATTATTCCCTGCAGTGCCTGAGGTAAGGCCAACATTTTTGAGCCTTTGAGTGGCAATAAGAGGCAATAAGACAGACTATAGTTTCTGTGTGACTTAAATCCTCTCCCACAGGCAGAGGATGCTGGAGGCAGGCGGCCACGGCAGCAGATTTCAACAGGCTGATAAATGCTGACCTTTAGATCGAAATGCCCGATGAAGTTAACTGTATTCAGTTACATAATCAGTGCAAATAATAAAATTAACTACTCTCTGTCTCATTCAGCAGTGAAACAGTTGTGTTAAACCCACAGTACCTGCCTGTAACTGACAGACCTCGCAGGCCTGCCATGTTTAATGGTTATTGTGGTTCTTGTCAAATGTTCATGTCTCAACTTGAAAAATACACAATCCCACAATTTGTGTGGTCACTAACTATTCTAAAAATTATTGTAATAGATAAATTATATAAAAAAAAAAGATGTGCACTGATATAAGCAGAGTTCACAGCTGATTCATTCCGTCCTTCAAGCTGCCTGTTTATAAAATATGTGGAGAGAAGCCTGTTTGCTCCCACAGGGACCAGCCCAGTCAGGCAGTTCAATCACAGCACTGACTAACAGCGACATGCAAAGGTCTGGGCACCCTTAGTCAAATTTTCTGTCATTGTGAATAGCTAAACAAGTAAAAGATTTCCCAATTTCCAAAAGTCATGAAGTTGGAGTTTACAGTCATCATAGAATCGTTAGGCCAGGTGATGCTAATTTCAAAGCTTTATTGCTGTAAATCCTCAAACTTTGTCCCAACAATCAGAATGGACTTCTCTTAGCAGCTGCCTAGCACTCTGAAAATAAAAACAAGTGATGCCCACAAAGCAGGAGATGGCTATAAGAAGAGAGCGAACATTTTCAGGTGGCCATGTCTTCAGTTCGTAATGTAATTAAGTAACTAACAGGAAAGGTGAAGGTCGAGTTTAGGTCTGGAAAATAAGAAAACTTTATCAAAACCCACGTTTCACTGCAAAAGACCTTCAGGGATATTTAGCTTACTCTGGGGTGGTGGTGCACTGTTCTGCTGTGCAAAGACCCCGCCACAAATTTGACCTTCATGGAAGAGTCATCCGAGGAAAAGCTCCTCACAGGCCTTCATTTCCCATGTGTCATGAGAGCTCCAAGTCAACCCCCCGAGCCACTGTGCTGTGGTGAGGGGTCCTTCCTTAACATGGTTAGTCAGTAATCTGGTTTGGGGCTGACATGCGTAAACATCACAACTGGAAATGAAAAACTTGTGTAAACTCATTCACATTTTATGAGAATCTTGATCATAATATCAGGCTCACTCCAATATTAAACAGGATCCGTTGGCAGGCAACTGTCTTCCTGCTCTCCCTTTTGGTATCACTGTCATGTCAGACTCTGCTGTTGCAGAACTAAAAACTGGGATCATGATTTCTGCCCCCTGTATTTAACAGCTAGCTGTAATTGCTCAGTCAAGAGACAAAAATATTCTGTTGAGTGGTTTATTCATGATAAGAGGCAGAGTCAATTACATTTCAAAGTTTCATGTAGCCATTAACATGAGAAATAATGTCAGGGTTAGTCCGTGTGAGGACGTACAGCTACCAATCCAATCATTCTTACTGTATTAATAACTGCAAACATTAGCATCACGCTGGTTATGTCGCACACACACACACACACACACACACATATCCTCCTCACTAATCCATGCTTTCCCTGGCTAACAGGGAGTGATCTTGTCAGATGGCTGCAGTACTGCTATACAGCTGACCTTTCCATCAAGCAATGTGCTGTAATTCGGGGTTAGTCCGGCACAGCCAAGAATACAGAAGGTTTACTCTCATCATGATCTGCACAGTGTCACATGTTCGCAGTCACTGGAAGGAAGAGTAGGAATATTTGCCTTGCCGGATTTAAGACAGTAATTTTGTTCTAGTTGCCTGCAAAATATAGCGGTAATATTGGATATCTCTGTAAAACCCTAGACTACATCCTCTCCCACTTTTTCAACTTATATGTGCATGGAAACTTTAGTATGGTAAAGGTTAGGGGATGATGACAATGGTCATCTTAAAAGGCAAATAAAGCATTAAACACAGTTCTGCTACAGAGCGCCATCTCTTTGTTCAGAGTTGCATGTGTTGCACTGACATGGATTTTCTGATGCCTCTTCATGGACCAGATTCTGATCAGGTTGAGGTTAAGTTTCACTGCCTTATTTTGAAGTCTTAACTGTATCACTTCAGCTGTGGATTCTTAGTTTACAAAGAGGTCAGATTTTCTTCAGGAAAAAAAGAGTCTGAAATGAATGTCAGAGTCCAGAAGAGCTGGGTCCAGAGAGCTTTATTCTCTTTACAGATCACAGAGCCCGAGTATGCTCTGCACAGACTGGTTTTCTTTGTGGAAACATCATCTTTTATACTGTTATTAGGGGCGTGGATACATGGTTATGCTACTTCCCATAATCCCTCTTTTACCTTTTTGGGTCTTGTTTATACTGGTGTCTTGTCAGCTGTTGTTCTTCCCCTAATGTTCTTTTCCATCTTTGGCCTTGTTGATACTGGAATCTAATGTCTCTCAAAACACCTCCAGTGTATGAGCTCTCTTGCTTTTAGTGGTTCTGTTGGTGTCAGGGGACATGCTGGGTTGTTTTTTTAAAAACATAGAACAAAACATGGGCATACACGCATCCACTCGGAAGGCATCTGGACAGAGATATGGCCTCTAAACAGTGATATCTTCTTTACACATTCTTCAGTGGTGTCTATCTACACACACACACTCTTCAGTAGTGTCTGTTCACACACACATTCTCTTCATGCACACAAGTACACGCTGTATTTAAAGACACGCCAAGTGCATGAGGCACCTAAGGACACAATGTACCCATACTACAGCACACTCATCCATCGTCCCGTTCTCCTCATCCTCACAACATAAAGGGTACACTAAATTCTGCATTCTGCATTCATCCAAAATGAACGTACTGTGATCTCCAAGGATACGGAAGCGACAAATGTCAATTGTGTCTTCCCGAGAAAAATGACAGCATCAGTCATTTTATCAAATGCTGCAAAATAACATATATGAGTATAGAGCAAGGGTCAGGGTGCACTGAAAGGTCAATAATTTTTAGGTCTAAGGGAGATTTGTCAGATCAGAAAACGCTCTATGTGTCATTTTGGAGAGCACTGACCAATGTTTTTCTCATTTAATTTGAAAGACCTGTAAATTTCCTGAATGCCCCAAAGTACAAAAAGACACACTTACATACGTTGTATTTTTCCATTTATTCAGCGTCGAGCCTCAAAACAACACAAAAGGGAAAACATGTGCCGTGTTTCTGTTATGCAGCGTGCAATAGTCTTCTGCTTTCATGGTCGAGCCCTTTAACTTTTAACATACAATGAATGTCAGTCAAGCAACAGGTGCAGCAAGTGGCTGCCTGTTGTCAGAGGCATCCTCAGACCCGCCGCGTTGAAAACCTTCCTTGGGCTCATCCTAACATTCAATCCCATAAAACTATCAACCAAAAACAAACTGTAAATACAGTCTCAAAACCATTGCACATTGAAAGAGGCTTTGTGTGAGCATATTTTCCCTGTGCTAACTTGCAACTGAAAGCTGAATGGCAGGAATAAGATAATTACGACACCTGTCAATTACAATGTAGCATAAGCTGTCAGTTCGATTCAAAGCCATCAGCCTATGAAAACATGGACATTTTAAATATGTTGATGTCAGTGAGTTCACCAATATTCAACGTCAAAGTCAAGACTTTCATGATTGTGACATCTTAAACCAATCTTACATTCACGTTTCTAGAGCAAATCAAAGGCCCTTCAGCAAGGAGCTATGCATGAATAATCCCCCAAAAGACCCAGTTAGGATGCCATGTTATCTGCTAAGAGGTGCTTTAGTGCACCTTGTCATAGGTTCTCCAAGTGTGTGGAGCTCTGTGGGGAAGATGACCTGCATCCCTCATTGGTGTTTGGATTGGTGTGTTTCTCAACTCATTCATTCATGTTTTTCTATTAGTTTGACACCTGTCTATATATGTGTGATATTTATCTGAACCTCATACTTAAATCATACTATGTATGTCTAGATGTGACATTAAAGGACAATCCTCAAACTTCTACTCCTGCAGTTTTCTCTGATGGTAGAAACATACTAGAAACCACTTCAACGAAGGCACCACATTGCCACCAAATTACATTAAGTATCACACAGGATTTTTATTGCCCCCCCTGTAAAACATTGCCTGTCAATAGTCAGCAATCTTTCATGTCTGCTCTTTTTTGTGCTTCATTGACTTGTTCATTGTGGGTTATTCACCAAACACCAGCATAAAAAAATTAAGATAAGACAAGATAAGATAAGACAGGCCACCTTGAGATGAGCATCCTGGACCTTTGTATCCCCAGAGAAGATCACTTTCTGACTGCACCACTGGGGAGACACAGTACCCTACACACCTTACAGGTGAAGGCAGTGACATCACGTGCAAAACTGGGCTATTTTTGTCTATAATTGCAAATATACTTACAAAATGTTGGTTATAAAACTCCGAAAAAATTCACACGACATTCTGCTGGGCTTGAGTGTACTGTCAAATACTCAACAGAAAATGTTGTGCATAAAGCTCTGATTACATTAAGACACTGACTGCGGCCTCGAAATCGAACTTGGACTTGAAATATCTGAACACAATTTGCAACATGTGATATTTAGTGTCAGTTCTGGTAGCATTTCAGCAAAGACAACATAGGGTATGTGTTAATTGGTTTGAGACAGACTGCTGAAGAGTAACTGTCCCTGTTTACGCTGCTGAAAGGATTCAGCTACATTGTTTAATGTAATAAAGGACAATGTCTCCAACTGCAACAGCATAACTCTGACACTGACAACAATGGACCTCTATGAGACAGAGGAATAAGATACAGCAGGCTTTGGATACACACAATACTTGGTAGTAGAATACATACATGACCCTGGGTTCAGTAGCCGAGGGTTGTGTAGTTGCATAAGTATCTATAGGTCGTAACAAAGTGCTTCACACACACAAAAAAAGGCAAAAATACACAACACAACACAACGAGAGACAGACCAGACAACACCAAAAAATAAATACATGAATAAATAAAAATGCCCTATAGGATGGATACAATCTATAAAAAGGCTTTCATATAAAACTGTGTTTTTAGAAACTGCTTGAAACAGTCTCAAAGATGCAGCAAATCTGATAGATGGGGGGAGATGAGTCCAATAGTGAAGAGTTTCTCCTCTCCACATCATGGTCTAAAAAGCTGTTCCCTGAAGGCATTATAGCTTAACCTTGATTATAATATATAAATATATTATAGCAATGTTTGTACAATACCATATTTACTGAAGTAAAAGTTGGCTGTTAAATAAAACCCAGGTGTAAAATAATGCCTGAGAGCATGGTAAACACATAAACAAATAAGGGCCAGCCCCATATACGACGTGTGCTTGTCTTAGCACCATAATACAGTAAGAAATATGTAATAGGACAAACAGGAGCAGATTAAAAAAAAGAGGAAGCTTTGTAATAAAATATGAGAGAATACACTTATCAAAAAGAGATAATTAGATATAAAGTCACTTATGTGGGATCAGACAACACAAATCTAGTCTGGTTTTTTGAGACGACTTTGTCGTGGCCGATCAATTACCAGTGATGTGGCACCCCATGAAACCCCACAACACCCCATGACACCCCTACAAAAACACCAGCACGTCAGACTTTTTGGTCTTGAAATGCCCTGTGTGACATAACCATGATGTAACCATGGTAACCATGGCGAGGAGGAGGAGGAGGGAGGCTGAGGTTGCTGCTGCCAGGTGAGACAACATAAGGCAGGAGAAGGTTGTTGAGCTGTGGCAACAGCACCCCATGAGAACCATGACCAAGTCAAAAACCACAAACGAGAAATTGTGGAAGCCCACCCAGCTAGCAGCTGGCTGTGCTGTCGGGACATTATCACTGATCCTAGCTGCAGGAACATGCTATCATTACTAACTCCAGATGTAACGTTAAGGTAGCCTATTTGATGCGGCAACACAGACAAGCTGCTCCTTGTAGAATAAATAACTACGGAAATAAAATGACTACATGTGAAACTCATGTCTGTCCTAATTATTATCCTGATGCTACCCAGTAGATGTATAAACAATGACTGGATGGGCTGAAGTTTGCACCACCTCATCCACAGCCGTTTTTTTCTTTCTTTTCTTTTCTTTTTCGTCACACACAACGCTTTTGTCAGCTTGATTGACAGTTGCCTCACCCGCTTCCCAGATGACCTCTGAACTTGTTATATATGTGCTGTAATTAGTCTGAGTCCTTCTTGTCACCTGACCAAGATGAAGAGTTGTGTGATCGTTAGATCTGACACAGTGACCACCATTTAAGAAAAAATCATCTTGTCTGATCCCAGCATTGCTTTTTTTAAAAAAAACAGACACATAATGTACAGTAACCCCACATGATTATCACAGGAATGATGAAGTGATGCAATGGAAGAGCAGCATTCTATTAAATACTACGGGCTAAAGCCACTATAGAGGACTAATAACACGTTAAGGCATGAGCATGGTGATATTCTGTATTTTTCTTTTTATCAACAAATCCCAGCCATCCGGTAAATGCATCTAACAAGTACAAGACAGGCAGAAGCTTAAAATCAAAGGGTAGAAAGAGAATCATTTTATTCTGTTGATTATAATGAACTGCTCCTCAGAATGTCAACTTCAGCTTCAATCCAGTCAGTTAACAGCACCTCCATCAGGTCTAAAAGAAAGATTTTGTCTGCTGAGTTGGCAGGCAGAGCAGAGTTAAAACACCAGCGAATATTAAACTGACACTTTACAGTCAAGAACGAGGACTCCATCGGGAAGCTCGTGTTGCTCTTTTTAGGCTGGATCTAATTAACACTAGAGAAGTGTTTGCCAGAAGTTGTGAAATATGTATAAGTCCATGCCTCTTGCTGTCAGTTTGTTTTGCTTTCTTTCTGGCCAGTGGCTGTCAAAATTCACTTAATGAACTCACAGAATGCAGCTGTAAAATGACTGGGACTGGGAGGAATCAGTGGATCTTTAAGTCATTAATTAGTCATTGCTATTGTTGTATCTGTCTTGGTTTCTCATTTCTCTGTCACTGCTGCTGCGATCTGATGGGAAATTAAAGCATATTTTGTAAATTAGATGCACAAATTTATCTTCCTCTGCTTCATTCTCTCAGTCCCAGTTCAACACACGTGGTCTGTATATTGGAAAATCAGATCACCATTTGAGTATATTGTCTCATGGTCTCAATTATCCCCTTACTTTCCAGATTTATATAAAAAACCTTCTCCTTGGAAATTAACATCTTCATATCTTGGGTTGAATACATGTTTTTTTTTTTTTTATTGTATCCATTTTCCATCATCAGAAAGATCACTCAAGCATACAGGTTTATCTCCCTATGTGACTGCATGTGTAAAGCATTACTTGGCAGTCGCTGCAGTGGGTCCTTAAAGGGGATCTCATGGACTTCTCCTCGTAGTGCTGCTGGTTTCATGAACCTCGAACAGAGTTTTTTTTAATTAAATTCGTCATCTGCAAAATTTAAATGTCATAAAAGATTCCATTGCATTATTAAGATTCAATAATGCTGTCGTAGTATCCTTGGGTGAGACACCTTACCAAATGTGCCTTGTGTGAATGTGTGTGAATGATCATGGTGGGGGTCAGAGGGGCTGTTTGGCGTACATTGGCAGCCACACTTCTGTAAGTCTGCCCCAGGGCAGCTGTGGTTACAGATGCTGCTTACCACCACCTGTGTGAATGTGGTAGGAATGGTTTCTGTACGTGCTTTGGGTATTGGGTAACGATGGAAAAAGCGCGACATAAATGTAATCCAATATTATTATTAATATTATTATTATTATTACAATTAAGTTATTTTTTCACTCTGCACAAGTAATTTATCAAGGGAGGCATGTAGTGCACAGAATGAACAAATGAGAAAAAATAACACAATCTACATTTCACAGGGGTGTTGCACTTTAGAAAGGAGAATAGCCCCACCCTCCCATTTACCTCTTCATACAGCTGGAATATGGATGCCGGTTCTCTCTGGAGAAGGAGGTTCAGTGCAGAGAAAACTGGCATGTGGCCATGAAAGAACAGGAGGTAGACCCCCGTCAGGGGATTTGAAAATGCCTCCACCAGCCTTCTGAACCTTGGTTGTTTCTCATCTGCAAAAACACAGGTTATTAGTGTTTGGTGACTGATATAACTCCCCTGAACTATTGTCAATATAATGTGTGACTTACTTAAAGATTTGAAGTAGCTGGTGAGTGGGCCATATTGCTGCAGAATTTGGTTGATGCACATCTCCAAACTCAGCCACCTCACAGAAATGTGCAGCAGCATTTCCATGTACTCACTGCTGTGGAGTTCTGGTAAAATATGTAAGAAAAATAAACAAAGTTAACTATATTTTCCCTCACTTTTGATGTAAAACACCGGCATTAACTGAATTACAAACCTTTCAAGTAACCTTTACAGTACGTGCTCCGCTCCCCTGCCTGTTTGGTGGTGTTATGTATGATATGGCAGGGACCTCCATGAATGTAAATGTTGTAAAGCATTTTTGCTGCGATTGAAGTTTTGGCACCAATGTTGACTGCGGCGTTATCAACTGACAGTTTTTTTCAGGAAATTTCATTCTCTTTTAGGACACCATTGATTTTTTTAGATATGACATCAGCTGTGCCACAGCTTCTTCCGCTTGTTGTGCACATGTCCAGAAATCTGTGGACAACTTTGGTGATGTCAAATACCCTGACAGTTAATGGGTTCATCTTCTCAAGTCCTGCAACGATACATAACATATACATAACTAATTGTGCATGCATGTACTGCATGTGTTTTATTTCAGTGTGACACGAACATGAGGACATGGAAACAGGTAATTTGGCTGTCAAAGGTATACCTGTGTCATTTGAGCCATCTGTGACCAGTGTAAAGGGATTTTCCCTCATCTTCATCACCAGCCCGTTCTTGTAGTGTGGTGCAACTGCTTCATTAATGATGCACGAAGTTTTTGTGCTGGCACTCTTGAAATTTGGAGCTGTGGGAGAGTCTTCGAAACATTCCCTGTACAAGGGGCCAAAAAGGTCAGCCACAGCAAGCAGGACCATTGCTTGAACCGTTGCTACGGCGACGTTTACCTCGACTCTCCTTGTCTGCAACAGAAACAAATGAAAGAAAGATTTAGGCTACGTATGCTGACTACACATTTGAATGTGAACACTGATTGAACCTATGTCTACATGTCCATTAAAATCTGAGTTTTAGTAACAACAGAAATACACTACAGAGCAGTATTTTGTCCATGTCATGGATGAATGTCTCATACATTCCACAAACATGGAGTTGGTTATATTATATCAGAAAAATTGTATTCATGAACATTGTAATCAACCCTTTGGGTTTAATGAGGTTCAGTATGTACCTTGACCTATGTACCTGGACACTCATATCTGTAGTCACTGGAGAGTAAAAGTTTTTGACTGTGCTGGTTGACTTCATTGCTTGCTGTCTGGCCTGGTGCCTCTTTATTTATTACTTACCTGCACTGTCTCCTCCTCTTCTGCCTGCTTAATTATGCAGGCAGAAGAGGAGGCTATGGATGCAATGATTAATGCATCCATAGCCAGGATTATAGTTATAAAATATGATATGATTTTAAAAGTGACCGATAAAAATTGACTATGCAATACACTTTAATTTGATACATTAAAGATACTTAAGCAGCAACTATCATTGTGATACGATACACCCCATGATCATGATCCAGTACCATTCAACATGATTTGCTCCAGCACCATGCAATACAATATGATACAATGACACAAAGGAATGATGCAATATCCAATATGAAAAACTACTGCCAGACAGTAGATGTACTTAACACTCTGTCATCAGCAGGCATACTTACTCAGCACTAAGCGTTTGACCAGCGTCTGTTATTGTCTCTCAGCTCTTGTAAAACCTGTGGTGTTGCCAAACTTGTAATCAAAGCTAGGGATATAGCTACAGGCCTACGTTTACCATAATGGCATCCTAGACAGAGCAGTTTGTTAAGTTTGCTGTTTTATCTTCCAAAATCCAGATGTTACTTGTATCAGTAGTGTTTGTAATGTGTCTGTTCAGAACATAGTGGTTTGTGTTTTTTTTGCTGGTTTATAGTTTTGACCGTCAGTAAGAAGTCTGTTCCATTTCTTGACCTCAACTGAGTTTAACAACAGTGTTTCTGAGTCCTTGTCCCATGTTTAACAGCATTCAAAGGGTTAATGTCACTGAAAACGTCTAAACGCTTAGTAGCTGCAGGTATTGTATTACCTGATTACCTGATATAAAGTAATATATTACTGTATCACATGACTTTTATAATGTATTACCCCTAGCACTGGTGTTCAGTCTTGTCTATGTCCCACTGTTTTGGCCAATGCCAACAGGATGATGCTGACTTGCTCCTTTAATGAAATCAGTGAGCCACCACCCACACAGGAAATAAGACAACACATGCAAGCATAATGCAACATTTGCACAGTATTTCTCACTTTTCCAGATGAATTGTTCAGTGATGAAGGTGCTTACCCGCTAAGTGTTAAACCTTTATTGACTGATCTTAAAATAACTGCAACACACACGTAGAAATCATTGTGATCCACTTGAACATTGCAATGAGTTGCTGTTCAAACAGATGATGGTTAGTGCGTTCACAGACAAACTGGGAAAAGTGCTGATTTTCACGGTCTGTGCCTCAGCTCATTTGAACTTGGAAAAAAAATGAGGAAGCAAAGACAAAAAGTGTGAGAAAACGCACGTGTGGCATGAGAGCGTGAGATCTGAGTCAACTGCATCAGTCTTACAGCCGAACTACGAAGAACAGACGCTGCACGACATGTCTGCCAAAGAATGCCCACAGCGGACATCCATTAAAATAAAGTGAAGCTGCTTTCCTGACCGTGGAAGCTGCATGCTGCACACCTCTTTCCAAGCAGCTGTTTATTTATTTTTTTTCCCTCTTGCATGGCCCCCTGAAAAGACAAAAAACAACATAGAACTGTAAATGATTCAAATAAATACCTCACACCTTGTGAGTGTTTTTACATTGCACATGACACTAAATCAATCCATGACCCTGTAGCTGCAATGAGTGGGAAAAGCAGAAAAGCAACCTTAAGCTACAAAGACAGTGTCTTTGACCAGCACTTAGTTTAACTGTGACATTCAGATATTCTGTGTTTAAGCCTTAAAAGAGTCAGAATTGTCGGTCTCACAGTGCACAGTTTAAAAAACACAAGAACAAAGCTAGGAGCAAAATCAATACAGCAGAAGCAGAGATATCATCTTTTTATTCCACACATTCTTCTTCCTTTTCAAAACCTGACACCCACATTACCCACAATGCAACTCGATCGCAGAGGGTTTTGTCGTTTTGTCGTGTTGTGGCAGTAGCAGCTAATGTAGCATGGAGCCTCTGCCTCAAGCAGAGAGGAGGAGCGGGCTTCACCTGTGTGCTGAGCTCGCTTCTTTTTTCACTTTCAAACTTGCAGTTTATCAGACATCGTAGAGCTCTCTCTATGTATCCATCAGTGTGACTAAAGCTAGTTATTCATATCATGTATATATGTCAGTGGTGGTCAATTAAAAATACCCTTGAATTTGAGGTAGGAAAGCACAAACCCACCACAAACCAGCCTTAGAAATGAGCATGGAGTTAAATTAACATCTAACTGGCATAAGGTGCTAGGTTCTATCCAGTGGTTCTATCTTTTTGTGGACATTGATTATTTGTACATAAACAAATGGAAATGGTGAAAAATAATAATAAGAAAATATATAAATGCTATTGAGATGCAGCAACATTGATAGCAGGGTCCCAACAGTGGAGGACATTTTTCATTTTTGTAAGCCACGAGGTTTGTTGTAGCACATGTATTTATTAATATCCACATTAACGACAGTTCCCTGCTCATTGTAGAGTCTGTCCCACAGTTTACCTGTTTATTTATACCCTCTGTCTGCATACTGAGTGCCCTCCAGAGCTATGAGTGTGACTTCACATAGAGTGATGCTCATGCAGAGAGAAGTGTTATGGAGAGGGATCAATTTGGGAAAGGGGCTTTGTTTAAAGCATTTGTTTTCAGCTCATTCCATTTGAACTAAAACTGAGCAGAGAGAGACAGAGGCAGGCCAGCAGCTCAGGGGCGTTTCATAGCGAAGGCTAAGTAAAGCTAGGCTTCTTGTGAGAATACGGGATTCATTTTGTCTGTTAAACATGTCTCACAGATTATCCAACTGCAATGGCATCCCCAAATATTTATTATTTCAAAACATGATAAAGAGCTACAGTATCACAGCTTCAGAGTTACTGTATTTTCTTTTTTCCCTTGTGCTTCTTATTTTTGGTTCATCAAAACTCTGATGCTGATTTTAAATTCATTTCATTTGCGTTTCACATTGTAGATCTCTGCCATATTTTGAAATAATACTGACTTTACCTGACCAGGATTAAGAACTGGTTTAAGAATGTAAAGTTTAAATAAGTTTAAAATCGGTACACCCTCATAAAGAAAAGTATATATATATATATATATATTCACTTTAGGACGTTTTCACACCTCCAGTCTATTTGCTGTGGTCTGATTCAGTTGATGAATTTGTAAAGTTGGAGTGTTGGTTTTTCTACAAACAGAAAAAAACAAGCAAACCAAAATGCATTACTTACAAACCACGGGACTGGACTGAGACCACCTCCTAATGAAGGTCTCTGTGTAATTGTTTTGGTCTGACCTTGCGTATGATTACCATGCTCATGCCTACCCAAAAAAATTGTGTTACAAGGAAGGGACACTGTTATAAGACATTGTTTTTAATCACGTTTTTGCAAAGCTGTGAGTACCCCAGACACAATTCCATTCGCTTCCTTTGTTGTGGGGTTGAGAGAGAAATGTCAGAAACAAGTATATGTCAGACTCTGGACACAAAAAACCAAAAACCATGTCCCAAACAAAAGTGACAAAATATATGCTTTTTGTTATTTGGGTGAACCAAGTCTTTAAAGCTGCGACCCCACCCACCAATTACAGACCACATCAATGTATAAATGAGATTCAACAATTCTGAAGTGTGACATATGAACCTTGATGACAGGTATGGTATGTATATATTTAAGAATAAAAAAACTAACGTCTCTTTCAGTTGGATAATTATACTTGGTCTGTATAATTAAAAATGTCAGCCCCACTATGGTGAACAGTCTGCATTAAAGTGAGAGCAAATGGTGATAATTCCCCTTTAATTCCCCAGTAACTTACCTGGTAGAGTGCACACTTCATACACCAAGGTTTGATTCCAACTCGCTGCATGTAAATACTAAGCACAACTAGCACATGTATATCTCACTGATAAAATCTTTTTTCATATTAAGTTTTTCACTTTGGACTTTGTATAACCTCACCTGCTAAGCCGCCTGAATCCAGACCTGAGAGTCACCAACCACATCTTAGCTGTGGTGCGGTGCTCATTAGAAGCAGTTCCCCCCACTGGAAAAGCAAACAGCCATTCAGAGCTGCATAGATGGGCTTGAGAGATGGTCTGTCATTTTCCTGCATAGCTAGCTACCTACATCCATTCAATATAGTGACAGAAGACGGCTACAAAATTGTCCCCAAGCATTGGTGAGATGGACACGATTTTAGCTGATGCAACTCTTAACTCTTTAACTGTCATGGAAAACTCTGAGTGAACTGCTTCTAGAAAGTGCTACTGCAGGTCAGGTTATGTGAAAATGCCAGTTCAGTCTGAATATCAGGATATGCTAAGCCTGGAAACGAGCATTTGAATTTTTTTTTTAGTTTATGTTGGTATTTCCACAGATTTTCAAGTCAAGACAACTATCTGTATTTGTATCAAGTGCAGATTGTTAGTGTTCCACTGATGTAAAATTGTTAATATTAAGAATGTTAATGATACAACAACAAGAAAATAAATATATCAATGGATTTTGTCATTGCTTTTATTATTCTTTATCTTACCGTTATCTGGGGGATTACCAGGCTCTAAGTTTTGGAACTGCACTACCCATAATGCTTTTTAGGGATGTGAAACGGAAGTGTAGGTTGCCTGCAGGGTAACTAAGAGCTCACTAAAGGCACATTTTGTCAAATCAGCACGAATACAAGCATGCCAAAGTATATTAGCAGTTCCTGTTTAGAATGGACCCATGGATATACAGACATCACTGGATTACTTTTCCATGATTTCTAATGGATATGCTTTTGCAATGGACAGCAGATACAGTGACATCCTTGGAAAGCATAAGACAAAGCAATTCTAAATCACGGCGGTCGGGCTACCATGTACCTTCATAGGCCTCCATGAGCTGTTTGTCACAGGCACTGCTGCTCTTTTATCAAATATCAATTCTCTCACTTACATTAATCATCTAGAACTACAATGCATGTGTGAAAAATTCAACTCATATGTATTCCTTCTGTGCATTAACCCCCGCCCCCACCCACTGTTGTACAAAAGAGTGAAAAGATCCTGTTTCACACCAGTAATGATTCACAGCATCTTTTAAAACACCCACAGTGGTGTTTTAACCACCCCTAATGCTTATTAGCTTCCTATCATCTGTCCATCCTCCCATACGCTTAATTATTTATCTCTTTCTTCAGTTGCATAGCTCAGTCTTTATGTCAAGCAAACAGTCCAGTTTTCTCCTTGTTGTCCTGCCCTCTCTTGCATTGGTTTAATATTGTGTGTGTGCGTGTGTGTGTGTGTGATTGTGTGTGTGTGTCAGGAGCTATCCTTGGCCATTAAGCTGTCAAAGAATCAAAGAGTCACATCCAGCTCTGAATGCGTCACATCTCTCCCTCTCCTCTCTCTGCAGTCTCTAACTCACTTTATGAGTGTCAGCGTGGATTTGTGATGTCACTCATTTATGTGTCTCTCTGTTGGTGTTCTTCTGTGTGGCTGTTGGTGCTGTCTGTGGATTTGTGTTGGTGCTCTCTCTGTCAGTTGGTGTTTGTCTGTGTCTGATGGTGTTTTTTTTCTGTCAGTTGGTGTTTTTCTGTGTCTGATGGTGTTTTTTCTGTCAGTTGGTGTTTTTCTGTGTCTGTTGGAGTGCTCTCTGTGTGTCTGATGGTGTTTTTTTTTTTCTGTCAGTTGGTGTTTGTTTGTGTCTGATGGTGGTTTTTCCTGTCAGTTAAGTGTTTTTCTGTGTCTGATGGTGTTTTTTTTCTGTGTCTGATGGTGTTTTTTTTCTGTCAGTTGGTGTTTTTCTGTGTCTGATGGTGTTTTTTTTCTGTCAGTTAGTGTTTTTCTGTGTCTGATGGTGTTTTTTTCTTTGGTGTTTGTTTGTGTCTGATGGTGTTTTTTTCTTTGGTGTTTGTTTGTGTCTGATGGTGTTTTTTTTCTGTCAGTTGGTGTTTTTCTGTGTCTGTTGGAGTGCTCTCTGTGTGTCTGATGGTGCTTTTTTTTCTGTCAGTTAGTGTTTTTCTGTGTCTGATGGTGTTTTTTTTCTGTCAGTTGGTGTTTGTCTGTGTCTGATGGTGTTTTTTTCTGTCAGTTGGTGTTTTTCTGTGTCTGATGGTGTTTTTTCCTGTCAGTTGGTGTTTTTCTGTGTCTGCTGGAGTGCTCTCTGTGTGTCTGATGGTGTTTTTTTTCTGTGTCTGATGGTGTTTGTCTGTGTCTGATGGTGTTTTTTCCTGTCAGTTAGTGTTTTTCTGTGTCTGATGGTGTTTTTTTTCTGTCAGTTGGTGTTTTTCTGTGTCTGATGGTGTTTTTTCCTGTCAGTTGGTGTTTTTCTGTGTCTGTTGGAGTGCTCTCTGTGTGTCTGATGGTGTTTTTTTTTTCTGTCAGTTAGTGTTTTTCTGTGTCTGATGGTGTTTTTTTCTGTCAGTTGGTGTTTGTTTGTGTCTGATGGTGGTTTTTTTCTGTGTCTGATGGTGTTTTTTTCTGTCAGTTGGTGTTTGTTTGTGTCTGATGGTGTTTTTTTCTGTGTCTGATGGTGTTTTTTCTGTCAGTTGGTGTTTTTCTGTGTCTGATGGTGTTTTTTTTTTCTGTCAGTTGGTGTTTGTTTGTGTCTGATGGTGTTTTTTCCTGTCAGTTGGTGTTTTTCTGTGTCTGCTGGAGTGCTCTCTGTGTGTCTGATGGTGTTTTTTTTCTGTGTCTGATGGTGTTTGTCTGTGTCTGATGGTGTTTTTTCCTGTCAGTTAGTGTTTTTCTGTGTCTGATGGTGTTTTTTTTCTGTCAGTTAGTGTTTTTCTGTGTCTGATGGTGTTTTTTTTTCTGTCAGTTGGTGTTTTTCTGTGTCTGTTGGAGTGCTCCCTGTGTGTCTGATGGTGTTTTTTCCTGTCAGTTAGTGTTTTTCTGTGTCTGATGGTGTTTTTTTTCTGTGTCTGATGGTGTTTTTTTTTCTGTCAGTTGGTGTTTTTCTGTGTCTGTTGGAGTGCTCTCTGTGTGTCTGATGGTGTTTTTTTTTCTGTCAGTTAGTGTTTTTCTGTGTCTGATGGTGGTTTTTTTCTGTCAGTTGGTGTTTGTCTGTGTCTGATGGTGGTTTTTCCTGTCAGTTGGTGTTTGTCTGTGTCTGATGGTGGTTTTTTCTGTCAGTTGGTGTTTGTCTGTGTCTGATGGTGTTTCCTTCTGCTGCTTTTGCTGTTGGTGCTTGCATTCTGTTACATAGCTGGCTGACATATTTTGACAGAGCATATGACCTCTAGTGATGTCCTGGTCATGTTAAAGGTGCAGGAATCTTATTTGAAACGTGTATACATTGTACTCTGGACAAAGCCGACTTATGTTTCTGCCAGAGGGTGCTCAAAACAGCGAAATGCCCCTCTCACACGCCCAAGATAAGCCTTGTGCAAAACTATAGCTTGCTGCAATAAGGATTTGGAAAAAGTAAGCACTCGTTTCAGCACCACATGAAATCAACAGTGACGACACAGACATGCACATGCACAGAAAAATTACAAATAGGGATTAAGATAAAATAAGATAACATAACATAGACTTTATTAATCCCCAACTGGAGAAATAACTTAAATCACCGTGGACAGCTCCACTCTTTCATCACTATTGATCACTATCAAGCCATTAATAATGACACACACAGAGAAAGTAATAATCAGTGCCACAAAATTATTTACTAAAAATCCTCATAACAACCAAGTGCAACACAACACAAATCTGCCACCACCTATAACACAGTGCACCCATGCACCCAGTGCAATTTAGGTTACAGTATACAAGCGGCCAGACAAGTTATAATAAAATATCTAACTTTGTTACACAGGCGAATAAGGTATACAACAAGCAGTAAGAGTCAATAAATGATCAACAAAGAGGCTCATAATTAATATTAAAAAAAAAAAAAATGGATTTGTTTCACTCTCCATCGACGTTACTTTGTGAGATAAGTGTTCCTCCTTGCAGCGCGCTTGGTGAATTCATCTGCGATTACATCCGGGTTCCTTTTTTAGGAGAGATTCTTGTGGCAGTTCAGTACAGCAACATGCTTCAGTCTTGCTTGCCCCATTGTGGACTGCAGGTTTTAAGGCACCGCAGGCCTGGAGATGACGTCTCTGTGCTGCTGCAGTTGTGTTTTCCCAAAAGTCTTGGAATCCTTCATCACGAAGACTCTTCATGTCTTCTCTCAGCGTGTCAACCATCGGTTTGGCTTTATGTAGGTACAGCTGACTGTTTTGGAGTGCATCATTCACTGTTTCCATGCCAGAAATCATTTCAGCATGAGTTTCAATTAATTCAATCAAGTTTCTGATGCCAGACAAATAGATGCTCCGTCGTAGCACTGTCCTCTACACTGACCAATTGGTAGAGGAATCTCACCAGAACGTCTTTTAACAGATGAAAAAGTGCATCTGCTGTTATTTTTGAATCCTAAAAGTTCCTCTGGCTCCAGATTTTCAGTCACAAAACGAAAACAGACCCTGCTCTTTAACTGTAATGTCGGCTCTCTCGTCCATTATCACAGAGAAAAACTCAGCAGCTTTTATTGCTTCAACTAGTTCCTTCAACTTCAGCTCATATTATGAACATCACTTTCTCATCACTGAATTTCACACATTCATACATACAGACATCCTTGTTTTAAGAAGTAAGGATGAAGTACAAGACATTCAAATTGGTGCTTACCATGTCTATATACTGTTTGTCTTTAAAATGATTCAATACTTTTAAACTTATCCTACCCATCCCAATCAGTTTTTCACTCAGCACATCTTGACTGACTGAAGGTATAGTAGGAGTGTAACGATTCACTGAAATGAATTGGCAACCAGTCTTATCATTAATGATGGGACCTCGGTGATATGTGGACTAAAAGCAAAATGGTTTGTGACCTAATTCTAAAGTTACACATTACTTGGCTTTGCTGCTAATTCTGCACAGCATCTCCACTCTGGGGAGGTAATGTTAGTATAGTGTTGTCTGCAAGCTAGAAACAAGAATAACATGTCCAACATGCAGCATCAAATCTAAAATCTAAAGTTTGGAAGAGATTTGACTTCTCTAAAAAGCCAGGAAAATTGGACAAAAGTCTGGCAATGAAGTACAGTTGTAGCACGACAAATTCTAACACTTACCTGGTGAGGCGGCATGGTGACACCTGTGAGGGCGATGAGAAATCTGTGGATGCTACTGCAACTAGCTGTAAGAACGAACAAAGCAAAGACGCACATATCAAACGCTTATTCCAGCCACAGCTCTGCGAGGTCTCAGGTCATCTTGTCATCGAGAACTTGTTTTATTTCTAAGGACTTGTGAGCTAACAGTGTGATGGCTTGATGATTAGAGTGGTGGCTTTCAGGAAATGGCAAATCTATTAGAACCAAGGTACAAACTGTCAAGTAGATAGCATTTCACCAACAAATGCATGCCAGAGCTCTATTATCAAATGCAGGGTGAGTAAATAACAACTGGCATCAGTTCTTATGTGATGATCACAGCACACCACTTCTCTCCGGGCTGGGTGTCAAATGACCAGGGTGCAGTATTTAGGGGATCTATTGGCAGAATATGGCAGAAATGGAATATAATATTCAAGAGTATGTGTCAGTATGAGTAAGTCACAATGAACATATAAACCAAGAAACTTAAAAGGTGCCAATGGACCGAGCTAAAGAGTGATAGCTAATTAAGACACGACTTAATCCACTGACATTTACATACGTGTCAGTACTGTGTGTAAGATTTAATGGTGGGTGTGTCAATGTATGGGAAAGCAAAATATCGACCTATATCACATAACACACCAAACCATAGAAAAAACAGGTGACTGGAAGGAGAGAGCTGCTGCAAAGCCGACAGAGTGGCACAGGGAACACACCGGGGTCCTCAGCTGTTCCAGGTTTCACTCACACCTGCAGAGTGAGCAGAGAAACAGGTGATTCACACAGCAAACACAAGATGACGCAGCAGAGGTCATCACGGTTTTCATTTTTGTCACGTTAGAAAGAGCTCTTTATGTCCACAGCATCCACCATGTTGCACCACCGTGTTTCTAAAGTAGCCCAGGACAGACAAACCTGACTCTGGAGAGCAGCTTTCATGTTTTTCACGAGTTCTGCAGCCACCTAGGTTTTCCTACACAGCTGGAAATGGAGGGGTGAGTCTTTACCAGTCTTTACCGTCACTGCCAGATGCCACTAAATCCTACACACTGCTGTCACGTCTGACTGACGAGAGCATTCAGTGAATCACAGGGGAAAATACAGGCACTTTACCGAAAGACACGTGTTGACTGGCACATTGCTGATAAAGAACCAGCCCTGGTAACTGATAATGCTACAAACATGATTATAGCCAGAGTGGAAGCAGAGATTGCCCTCATCTTGGGTGCATTGCTCATGCATTAAATGTGGCCTCACAGAAAGCCTTTCATATGGACACTGCTGCAAAGTCGCTAAGAAAAGTGAGGACGGTGGTGGGGGTTTGCATGTCGACGTAAGGGGAGCTGAAGTCGGGAGAAATAGCAGCAATTGGCTTTGTCTTTCCATTAACCCCTTCAAGATATGTTCATCCACTAGAACAGCTCCTGGAACATGTATATTCAAATGTGTGTGTGTGTGTATCCACATTATATATCTCATATCATATCATGATTTTCAACATGAATAATTGAATAATTGTTTCTGCTATTCCAGGAGAATATAGAAACAATATATTCACATTTCTAATGTACAGCAGCACGATGAACTGGACAGTTAAAATCTCGCCCTTGAAAACGACAGTTTAGGAAACAGTCCTCAAACGGTCCTCAGATCATGGTCATTCAAAATCCATTGTCATTTAAAATTCAAAGACTGAAAGTGACACGAAGAAGCAGGGCTTTAAGAAAACAAGTGAAAAAGCAGCAGGATCACTGTGGATTTATGGGTATTTGAATGAGGTGATTATCTAAATAGCATTTAAACAGCATAAACTGTTTCAAAGAGCGCGTATTAGCATTCATATTGTTATCAGTTTCCTCAGCGGGGAATAATTGCCTGACTTTAGGGTATATGCAGCTGTGTGTGCATGGGCTTACTCTACCTGTGAGAAGGGAATTCGGTGTGTGTCTGTGTGTATTGTCAATTCAGCACTGGCTTAACACCATGAAGTGCAGTCCGAAATATCAAAAGAAGAGCTGCAGCCAATATGAATGGCTCTCTGCATCCTGCACCCTGTCCACATGTGTGTGTGAGACTGTCAGTCTGTGTGTGTGTGTGTGTGTGTGTGTGTGTGTGTGTGTGTGTTGTAGAGATCAGTTAACTAATCTGTTCAGGGAATACACTTGCTGCCAAGAATTAAGAAGAGCTGCAGTGAGTGAGTGTGTGTGTGTGTGTGTGTGTGTGTGTGTGTGTATGTGCGTGCGTGCGCCCCTGTCTGTTTTTGACTGCTTGATGTCTTGCCAGGCGAGTATGTGTGTGTGAACGTGCCCTGTGTGTTGTCAGGCATGGTTGTGTGTGTGCTCAGGGTTCTTGGTGAGGGCTTCGCAGTAGCACGGCATTGGCACCATCAGTCTGAGGCGCTCAGCTGGTGAAGGATGATATGTGTTTGATGTATTCATTCATTTGGCTTTTCATACTCACAAAAATACATATTCACATGTGGGAGCCCCCTCTGTCTGTCTTACTCTCTGTCTCATTCTTTCACAGAAATAGACAAGCAGCGAGTTTCTGATAAGCTGGACCTGCACTCACTGATACATGTCCATCATAAGACCTTAGGCGTATTTTCTGATGACAAGCTGGCATTTTTACTTACTTAAGTTGTTATCTTATCGTTGGTGGCATGAACATCATGCAGGAAAGCAAAGAGTGCCTGGAGTATTCCTTATGTGCCAATATAAATGGATTTTACAAACATTTTTGTTGTGGCTTAGCAACAATTCAAGCAGCGTTAATGTACTTAAACTGTGTTATACATGTCACATTTTTAAAACAAGCTGCTCATGCAACAAAAAGACTATTTTAAACTTCTCTAACATTACCAGAATGTGTGATTACTCTTGCTATACATGTGTGAGTGTAGAGTCTCACCCTCAAATACGCCTAAATAAACAAAAAAAGGCATCTTTTTAAGTCCAAGAAAACAAGCACAGACATCAGCAGCATGACAGTTGGAAAGGAAATAAAAATAGCAATACAGATTTAGTTTGATAATTCTGGATATAATGTGTTTGTTGCAATCAGAGACTCAGATGGACAATGGGATGTAGTTTATTCCTCCACTTTACAACCCAACCATGGGGCATATGTCCATTCTCTATAGTCTACCAGCATCTGTTCTCTCCTGCTAAAATCTGGTATGGTATTATTATGAATGGCCACGGAAACGGCATTACCTGGGAGCAGAGGCCATGTGGTATATTCACAAACATCAGTACTGGATAAAGGACTGAATTATGAAATAGAAACATTGCCTGCATATAAAGAGATAAGGATGTGACTGCAAATTGACCTGTTAATTACTGAAGTTAACCTATACTTAATTTAATTGCTGGGTCCCTTGCAACTAATACAAAATAGCAGGAGTAATTGGAAATATCAAAATAATAACTACAAGCAACCTTCCATGTATCAATTAACCTCTCACATGTAGGCTATGTGCAGGTAAAGGCTGTCAGTATCAACATGCACATTCCAAGCCAGGATACATTACAGTGAGCAAACACAACAGGTGAAATCAGTTAGATAAGTTTACATCTTGAGCCAGGCTCACTGCTGAACAAGGCAAATCCGTCCAAATCAGATTCCTCATTGTCAAGAAATACGTGCAGTAGTTATAGCTATCAGTCTGCAGCAACACATGGTTTCACTTTATAGAATATTTCTGCATAAGTATTGAGGTCTTTGAAGATGCAACTCCCTTTGTTCATGTCCATGTTTAATGTCAAACTCAGGTAAACCAATAAATGAAAAAAATGAAACATGAAGGAAAGTCAAGCATTTGACTCAACCCACACTGAGCCCCACTTCTTCATCCTACAGTACATACCTTTCCAAAAATCATCAAACACACACACACACACACAAACACACACAACTTTAGCAAAGTATTTTCTTCTTTCTTCTTCCTCTTTGTGGTCATGACATCAGCACAATCATACACTGATAATATCCATTCAGCATCTTGGGAGCTGCACTTAAACTGCACAAACCACGATTCACATATTGTGCCTCGTACACAAACATCGTGCCGCCTCACCAGTGAGCCTGAGCAGGAGTCTTCCCCCTCTGGTCCCAGCTGTGATGTCCCAGCTCGCGAGTTTATTTTTCTGTGTCAGCTCTTCTGTTAGCTTCGTCGCTCGTTCAAAATCCCACTCTGAATTGTCTCCAAACCGAGCACATTTCTCTTTTAGTGCCTGAATTAGGTCGATGCACTCGGGGACTGACAATGTTGGACTTTGTAAACCCTGTGGCAAAATTGCCTGTCTGAAATTATTTCCCTAATGTGACGGGTGAAAACATGTGCTTTTTTCTTTGCATTTGTTGGAGCAGGGACTGCGCCTCAACCTTCGTTTTGCCCACTCAGCAAGTACTGCAATATTGCAACCGAGAAATCTGTCCATACCGCATAACATGCCGATGTTTAGCAGGCATCATGTTCACCGTGTTTACCATTTAAGTGTAGCATGTTAGCATGTAATACCAAAGATATACTGGACCATCATCAAAAGTTGTATCTATTTTCTTGCTTATTGCTTGCTCGTCTCATCCTCCTCTTCCTCAGTGTTGCCTTTCATTGCAGCTTAAAACAAATGCAAGGTAACCTCCTCAGAAATGAAGAGCAATAACATGTGTCTATACCACTGTGCAACATTTCAAATGAATCTTATCGCAGCAGACTTTCACAGTATCCTAAATATTTAAATAGTTTGATTCAAATAATTCAGTTGGAACAGACAAGCCACTCTATTTCACTGATATCTTTTTTCTATATTCCACATTCCCCTACATGTGACCCACAGTTACAGTTGTTAAGGCAGTGGGCAGCCAAGGGACCACACCGGGGGACTGAACCAGTTCTGAGGGGCCGTACTGCTCAAGGACGAAGGCAGGAGGAAACCCAAACAACCTGGAACTCCCCACAGCAAAGCCTCTTTACACTTGTTCATTTTGTTGACAGAATGATGCACTGCTGTTATATAAACTGGATAAAGTAAATCAAATCAGAGTGAAACCACCTTGTCATGCCTCTGCTCTCATGGTTAATGATGGAGCTTAGTGTAGCATGTCCTGTAAATCCCACCAGAAGGGAATTAACCTGTTTAAATTAATAACCATCGCTTCCCAGCCGCCCACACACTTTTTGATTCATATTTCACACCTTCACAAGCCTTTGTTCTTCTAGCTGGAGAGACATGCACAGGGGGAATTACTTTAGCCTCAAAATGTCAGTTGCTGCTCCTTCCTCGCCAGCTGCTGCTTAGAAACACTGTTGTTTCCATGCTGCTGTATTTTTATCCTCCTCCCCTGTTTTCTTTGTCTTCTCCAGTCTGCTCTTTTTTTGTTTTAAATGTTTTATTTCGTGCCAGGGAGATGGATTTTTCTTTGTCTTTACACTGCAGCGTTGTTTGAGCTCACACTGGCAGTGTATTTCTGTTCTTTCTCCCTCTGCAAGTCATTGTATCGTGTCTGTTTCTGTTTCGTTTTATGGCACTGACTGTGTCAAGATTTGCCTCCCTCGACTCTTTGTTCTCTCCAACAATATTTTAGAAAGCAGGGTGTGAGGAAGCATGCCGCTTGTTAGAATATCCACCATGTCCCTCGTGTCATGAATAATATTCTCTACCTTTGCAAAACAGATCGTGTGCTAAAACAGTGGAGCTGTAAAATAACTTATCTACTGGAACTTTCCATGCAGAGAAAACAAGTTATAATCACAAAGAACAGGTGTGTCTCAGTCTGTTCATTCACACAGTAGACATAATATAAAGTCAAAGCCACTTTGTCATATCCAAAACTCAAGATGACCACACAAAGTGATCAACCTACTGTCAGCTACTGTCTGAAACAGCTGTGTCGATGGTCTTGTGGTCTGCACACATGCCCTTTAACTCTTACATCATCTATTCAAATGCAGCTTGGCAGCATCTCCTGGTTCTGTATAAACTTGTGGTTTAAAACGGTTTAAAGTGGTTTAAAAGTTGACATTCCATATCCCGTGCTCCTTAGCGAATGCCAAATTCAAATTCTGAATCTGCCATCACAAATATGAAGTTAATAAAATCTCTTCTTATTTTGTTTTCCTCTGGTAAAAGTGTTTGCCTTGTAGCTTTATGATTGAGACCTTGGTTCATGGAGAAATGTCCATCCTGGCATTGCAATATTAATATTATTAATAATATTAATATATTAATATAATATACCTTGATGCTGCAATACCAATAATGTCAGCACCAATAATGTCAATACCAATAATGTCAGCATCCACCCTGTGATCATGCTTTAGATCTGTTATGTGTACATCCAGACCTTTAATTTAGGGTGACAGACCTTCAAAAAATTCTTAATTCTTAATTAAGTCCCATTATATTTTTCCATTTCTGTAGATAAATGTCAATGTCAGTTTTTGAATATATGCCAGTGGCTTTTGCGTCTTGAATAAGAAAGATGTCACTCACTGAAAAAAAAAAAAAAAAAAAATACAGCAATGACACCACGGTCTTAAGTTAAAGCCTTACACTTTATGTGTTGTGCAAGTCCGGGCTTTACATAATGAAAACTGACATCTAACTCCACATTGTCCTCGTCAGCACCTGTTGAGGCTGCATTTTCAAGTCCCAGCACTGAATGTGAAATTTAACCCTAAGTTTACTTTTTATCATCAAAACTGCCACAAAATGGGAAAGTTCGAAAGCAACATCTTCCTCTGGATACACAAAGCAATGTTATATTTTACAATCTCTGTGGTGCTTCCAACACGCAACTTGCAACACGCCTGCGTGCCTGTAGCTCCAGCTGCGTTGCCTTCACAGGCCAAGTGGGATTTGTGCAAGGAGCTTGGACAAAGTTAATACCTGCCTGCAGGTGTAGATCCTTCCTGTAGCAAGTACAAGGTAGATCTTCTCAAAACAGAGAGTGCTCATATAACAAGAACACTAACTGTGAGAGTTTGCTCAGTGCAGGGAGATACCAGAAACTCCACTGTCAGCTGGAGGTTTTACAGACAGACAAAATCAACATAAGGAATAATGTGAATTTGTGAATGTTGGTTTGGTAAAACTGAACAGTTACCTTGTTACAGTTACAGTATAATAAGAGGTTAACAGGACGGTGTCCTCATTATAATAGGAAGTCATGACGAGATAATCACATACAGCATACTTTTCTTTAAACAATGGTTGTTCTTCGCTGCCAAAAGAATCAGACAAATGGTCTAATATCCTACGTCATCATCTGCTGCAAACTGAAAAAAAGAGGAGGGCCTGCCATTGTCACTGACAACAGATGGTGCAACGCCTGACATATAACTGCCAAGGAACATGTCTGTAGCCTAGACAATGAACTTTTAGTAGTGGCTCTTAGTCCCAACTATCTGCTCAGTTCTGCCTTTGCTGTTCACATTCTACCCTATCTATCCAGCTAATTGCTTTTCAGTGTGTCCTGGAGGCAGTTCTGCCTGTGCTGCCTGTGCTACCTGCGGCATTTCTGCAGTTGGTGGTGTTGACTGTATTTGCAGCATTTCTTTCATTTGGTTGTGTTTTGTGTTCTTTAGACGTGTATAGACTGCTGGAGGAATGGATCCCTCTGTGTTGACCCATGTATTTTTCAATGGTAGTTTTGACTATCCAATGGAAAGGTCTGTGCATGCCTTTGCTGTATTTGGTTGCTTTGGACTCAACTGGACTGGACTATATTACGTGGTTTAGATTCTGTTTGGGTGCACAGCCCCCTGCCAGTCTGTAAATGTAGGCTAAAACACTGTGTGCCAGTTTTGAAAATTCATAGGAACTACAGCATTGTTAAGGTTAGGGAAAGATCATGTTAGGAGGTGATCTTCGGCTTCCTGCATGAAAAGTAGATGTCCTTCAGCCCCAACATAAATCTGACTGCCACAATCATTCATTTTAATGCATTGCTACATAAAGGGCACACACAAGAAATGGCCATTCATAAATCAAGAGTAGTGGTGGGACAAAAACATTCTCAGGGTTTCTCTTCCACAAACGCTTTTGGCACCTTTGTGACATCATGAGTAAAGCCTAACTAAACGGTTGATAGTTATTCAATCGTTTTCTTAACATTTTCAGTGTTGAGATGCAGCTGCTTATGTCTCTGTGACAGTTTGTATTTATTACAAGGGGCATACACAGGTATACCGCTCAGATCATGGGAAAACGAGGCATAGCATCCTGACATCGCTGCCCTGTCAATTATATGTCAGGAAATACCAATTTGTTCGGATGATCTGGCCGGATAATTATTCGTTTGAAGGCGATCGCAGGGAGAAAGAGATCGACTGCTGGGTCAGCTACATTGACTTTTACCAGGAAAACAGCGTCGCGCTGTGCTGTCAGTTCATGAGCTTGTCTCATCAGAAACAGTCTATGCTTTCAAGACAATACAGAGACAGTCAAGTGAAGCAGGAATTTTCAGGTTTTCAGATGCATTGTTTTCTTGGTTATTTACAATTGGAAATGCACTTGCAGTTACGAACTTCATCTGTATTCTAACATGTATTCTATACAGCTGGAAACTGATGTTACACTCAAAAAACAACTTGTTAATTTGACTAAATCCAGTTATGTCAGCAATTTCTACAAAACTGAGTTGTGTTAGATGTAATTTAATGCTATCAAAAAATGCAGACTCAGACACAAGCGAGGTTACAAAAAAGGAAATGATTTATTTTAACAAAAGGCGCTCAGGATAATAAACAACAGCACATACACCGTATGGCAACAAAGTTCAAACAAAAGATGCTAAGGATAATTTGGTAGGCAATGAAAAACTCAAAAAGGGCTCAGTTGGCTAGATACAAAGTAACAACAGAATCAAATACTAAGACTAGAATAATACTAATAATCAACAATGACTTACGAAAAACACTAGGCACAAACAAGGAGACAAGGATCAAGAGAGCTAGATAAATCAAGGCTTGGTACGAGGACATGGCACAAGACAATCTGGCACAGGACAAAGGGAGACGCAGACTATATATACACGAGGTAACAAGGAACAGGTGGAGACAATTAGGGCGGGGTAGACAATCAGACAGGCGGGAAACACACCGGGAAGTCAAGGGGTGAAACGAGAGGAGAGTTAGGTTTCACAATAAAACAGGAAGTGCAAGACAAGACATGACGCTCGTGAACAAAAACACTTAACAGATCTGACGAGACATGACAATGTATTGCATCATACTGACTTAACTTGCTTATGTAAATTTAACTTTACTGCATTTAGTAAGACCAACTAAACTATTCTTAGTAATCTCAAATTAAACGTATTATGTCAACAATTTCACACAAAGTAGTTAAGTAAATTCAAATCACAGTACTTTGTTTGGTGAACAGGTTCATTAATACCAATAAAACAACACAGCCCCACAGATAACCAACCTAGCCAGCTGCCAAGAGTTTAAAATACTGTCAATCAACACTCTCCATCTTCTTACATTGTTCTCCACAAAGTTTTACAATGTTCACAAAAGACTAAAATAGAAAATGGGGCCCAATTCTTGCACAAAAAGCCACCTCTGTAGGCTGCCTCTGACCTGTAAGACTGGGTATTTCAGTATTCTTCATATCCAAAACAACATGACTGGATGCCTGTTAACATGAGCAAAAAATTCTCTCAATGAGCCAAAGCCATTACATGAACAATGACGACAGCTAAGTGGACAAGTTGAGTATGTGCATGGCCAAAGTGGCCATGTTTTAACCTGTAGTGCTCAATCAGGCTGAAATTAAATTCATATTTTTTAAGTATAAATTTAAGTATGTGCCTCTTCTTACGTTACATCTCCTTCTACTTCATCCTCCTAACTGGCTGAAAAGCTCAGACACCTTCACTTCTCTTTGGCATAAACTGTTCCTACTTTGTGTCACTATATTCAACAGTACCTGCACAAAACTGATGGATTCTTGGCTTGCCTTGAATGACTGAATAATTTTTTCTAGCAAAAAATGTACTTCCATCCAGCTATCACTGTTCACCCAGCTGTGCTCCGAGCCGCCACTAGCCTGCACACTACAACTACACCGGGAGTGCTTCAAATCGCCAATACTGTCCGTCAACACAGCTGCTAACAAACTTTCCATTTACCCACAGGTGGTCTGACTCCACCACAATGCCAACGTCACAGCTCCGCCACAGGCCGACACACCCACCATCATCAGTTGTTGTTGTTGACCGACATCATTCCTACTGGACCTCATCTAGGACAGTTTTACTAGACGGCTTAGAATGTACAATTTAATTAACACTGTTACGCTGTATCAAAACAAACAGCTTTTGTAGATTTGACAACTCCTCGGTTTAAGTTATACTAATTAAAGTGAACTAGGTTGAAAACGCTAACTTAGGTATATTAATTAAATCTCGTGTTACTGCATTTAATGAATTCAACAGCTGACAAAGTTTACTTTTAATCTAGAAAACCTTATTTCTAAGAAGTGAAAAAAAGTTACAAAAATATGTATTCTCCCAGGTGTTTAGGATGGGCCAGTGGTGCACTAGGGCAGGCATAGGCCAGTGTAGTGCTTGGACCTTGACACACTTCTCCCTAATTAGCCGAGTTATACATACAAAGAAACAGCATTTCAACTTTAAACAGCAAAAGTGCTGAACATGAAACATTTCATTTCATGGAAAGGTTTCTCACGTTAACATGAAACCCAATAAACTTGTTCAGACAATTTCGTTAGAACATACTGTTTACATATTAACATTGCAATCCATATAGATTTCTTACAAAATGTTCAATGGCCTGTTCACGATATAGCGCAACAACATCACGCACCCACACCTGTTTGTGTTCACACGCTTGGCCAATAAAAGCTGATTCTCACAGAACAAAAAGTCGTGTCATGACAATAGATCTTCTTCTGTCTGTCTCCTTCTGTTCCTGAGATATGGTGTTGAGTAAAAGTGTTTCAGAGGAACATTATGTCACAGTGAATATGACCTTTGACCTTCTGGATTAAAAAAAATGTCATCACCAACGTGGTTTGGTTTGAAACTTTGGACTAGGAATCATGGCCAAAAACATCTTTTGTGAACAAGAAATTATAATCTGTTAAAATCTGTTTATCCTTGAGTCCAGCTGGTCATTTCTGACCTCAGACATCACATACACAAGAATCAGATGAACCTGACGTCACAGTGAACATGACCCTCGGCCTCACTACCAAATCTGATCCATTCATCCTTTAGGCCAAGTGGACGTGTGTGCCAAATTTGAAGAAACTCTCTCAAAACATTCCTGAGATTTTGCGTTCCTCAGGATCGGACAGATGGCCTCTGGCCTGCAAGAACCTGGCTTCTGGCCATGGAGACAAAAGTTTTAAAATTAATCTGCAAAACTATCATTAACACAAACAAGCACTGAAAGTTCTCTCATTACTAGCCAAAGTGAATCAGTGAGTCTTGTCAGTCTGCGCAGGCAGCAGGAAAAGTATCCACACGCTAACAGGCTAACAAGCACAGAGTCTTCTGTCTGACTGTGGTACATGAATGATGCTGGTCACGTACGGGAAGTGTGGAGGGCAGTGAGTGTGCACAAGACACGGTATCAGCAGCAGCTGAGTCCGGTCGAGTCAGGCCGAGTACATGGGTTTGTAGTACTGAACAGCCTCAGCAGCAAGCACATACCACAGTAAGCCCAGAGGGGAAAGCGTCAGTCACCAGCTGTACCGCTCAAGGCAGGGGGACTCAAATACAAGTCGCAGAGGTTTCACACAATATCACAAGTATCTCTTGAAGGTTGCATTAACCAGCTCATATTTAAGTTTAAAGACTCCACAATTGTGTACACTAACCATATTTCTGTATAAAATTTTTCATTGTATTCATAGTTGGAGATGCTGGCCCACGGCCCAGTCCTGGGTCCACTTGGTTTTAAAGTACTGCTGATTTCAGCTGGTTAGGTTTTGTGGTTGTTACACGGCAGTTTGGTTATAAATGAGCATGTTTGGTGTGTTAGTGGTTTTTCACCTCTCTTCAAGGTTTTATATGCAACAAACACCATCCTTAGATTTAAATTCAGTTAGTTGATCTCTGTTTGCTGCACAGAGGTAGTTTTGAACATGTCATTTTGCTTTTGCAACTTGGGCTTGACTCTGACAATCAGCTGGCTAAATGTGGCAGCTGGTCTTAAAAGGGTGAGGTAATGTGATGACAGTCTGGGCCAAATCTAAATTCATTTTAGTCCAGATTCAGACCAGAGTCCACTTACATTTAAGTGCACTTAGGTTTTATGTGTGACTTACAGCAAGCCTGACAGAGAGCTGAAATTTGTAACACAGACTTTGAGTGAGTTTGTAGCACTGTTTAAGGCCGTCATGCCACCATTCTTATTGCTGGCAGTACGAAATGTAAATGATATGTATATAAACCATAGATGGAAGAAGATATAGACAGATTATATAGATATAAAGAACTCAGAAAAGAATCAGTACTTGCTTGTTCATTTTTGGCAGCACTAGTAGAACAGTGCAATGTTCAGTGTTTTATTTCTTCTTTATAATCATGGATTGCCTTCTTTTTTCCCCCATTATGTCTAAGTTCTGCTTTTGGACTGTTGAGTTCTGCACAGTGTGTCGTGGCTCAATGAATGCTTGCCTACTAGTAGTGTTTCCTTCATTATCAACACATCACACTTGAGTCATGGCTATAGTCTGCACCACAACCAAAGAGCGACAGTGATAGACATGACACTAACGTGCTCCTCAGTTGCTACATTTGAAACATCCTGGACTTTGAAGACTGGAATGCTTCATCCCATTAAATTGTACTTTTGGCTTAATAAGCATCACAGTGCTCAATTTCTACATACATGTTTAACTTGAATACTAAAGCTTCTTGCACTACATGTATTCGTAATTTTGAAGAATGGATGACAATTTTTGGGAAATGTCAGCTTTATTGAAATTAAATGTCATGTGATAGCCACAGTATTTGCTTTGCTTCCCTTGTCTCATTGAAACCTCACTTAAATGCTCTTGCATGAGCAAGCCTCCTCAGCATGAATAAATGATTCACAAACATAGCTGCCACTTTGGAATGTGCAAATCAGCAGAGCAGCTTTATTATAACACAGCTGGTTGACTTAAATGGCTTTTAAGGAATGATATGGTCGCTCAGAGTCGCACTGAAACAGGGTGTAGACCAAACACAATGAACAGCACAGAGAGGTGAAGTCATGATTGCAGAGTGTACAGCCTCCCTCTCCTCATCGTCCTCATGTGGTGCCTGTGCTGCCCTCAGGTAGTTCACTGACATGGATGGATGGATTCTGATTGTAAGCTGCTTCATTATTCTGACTTGTTTGTCCCTGCCACAGTTGCATCTCGGTCACTGGCTCCTTGATTAGCTTAATTTCTGTTAATACCTGTTAGCCAAATGTTTGATCGACACCCTGAGTGCCACCCACCAGTGTTTCAGGCTCATTCTTTAAAACTGCAGCTTTCTCATTATTTTTAAGTTCATCAGATCCCCTGTCCCTTGACTTCTGTTTGGCCTTGGTGTAATGTGCTGTTTCAGGGCTATTGACTGTGACCTGACCATGCTGGGATGATGAGGTTTCCAGTGAGATCAGTGGAGCTGATTGCCTTGGTGCACTTATCTGCTGAACAGTAGTCGAGGCTGTAAAGCGGAGGTGGATCCCCCTCTGTCCCCTGGTCTTTGACACCTCTGTCACATCTGCGCTGCTGAGGTCCAAGTCATCCAACTGCAATAAAATATAGAAACCTAAAGATATATATAAGTTGTGACTATTCCACTGTACCTCTTCAGTGAATGTGCTTCTTTCTTCTCCTTTATTTCCAAAGTTGTGATGATCTTCTCTTCATGAAAAGTTGGGAACAGATTGAGTGTCCTGTGTTTTCGGGAGTTACTGGGTTCTGAGGTTCCGCTTGTCTGCGGGGGAGTTGAAAGTTGTCTGTTTCTACTTTAAGAAATTAAATTACTAATCGAGCAGCAAGCATCCAAATGTTCTCCATTCTAAAGAGATGATTCGTTAGCTAGATGCTAATGGGAGTACTCACCAGAACCTGGTAACACCGCCATTCCTCGTTGCTCCACCATGTACTCATGCACATGCGGTTGTATACTGAAGAGCGCTCTGTGTTCCTATTGGTCGGTGTAACAAAAGACCTGGAAATGAGAGAAGTCAAAAAACCCTCTGGCAGCCTACTCGTTCTGTCTCTACCTTGGTAGTTGTCCACTATGATTCACTATGTCAGACTGTCATCGGGCAGTTATTGTATTGTCTAACTGGGCATTACTGCAGAGATAATTTGAGATAAGACTCAGCATTTATGTAGTTAGGCTGGCAGTGTTTGTTGTCATGAATCCCATGCAGCTAGACTTTCACTGCCCCACAACTGTTTGACTTACACCGAACACCAACTGTAAAATAGTGTTTATCAGCGTGTCTCAGTTTCACTTGCTCTGTCACGTACCTGCCTCTCTTCATCCTTAATTTGCTCTGTGACACATCCTGCTCAGGAGGGACTGCATGTTGTAAAACGTGTTCTGTCACTCTCCTTTTTCCATTTACTGTGACAGAAGCTTGTTTCAGATACTGAGTCTTTTGTACAACCTGTCATCCTCCACTACTCCTGTTTCTCCTCCCTGGATTGGATAGCTGTGCCTCTCATTGCCTGCTCCTCACCATTAACTGACCACTCATCCTGACAGTTGGCTATTACTCTGTATTACAGACTTGTCGGACACTTTACCGCTCCCTCCCTCACTCATTTTCTCCTTGCATCTCCAGCTCCACTCCAACTCTGACAAGGGCGATGGTTCTGTGAAATACATCCTGTCTGGTGAGGGGGCCGGCTCTATCTTCGTAATTGACGAGACATCGGGTGACATCCACGCAGCCAAGAGCCTGGACCGAGAGAAGAAGTCCCAGTATGTCCTACATGCGAGGGCCATTGACTGGCGGACAAACCGTTCACTGGAGGCAGAGTCAGAGTTCATCATCAAGGTTCAGGATGTCAATGACAACGCTCCAACATTTCCTGATGGACCGTTCTCGGCAGCTGTGCCTGAGATGTCTGATGTTGGTGAGCCAGGAGCGTTTCACACCCTTTTCTAATAACACACACTGACTTAGTCCAACACACAGCTGCAGCTCATAACATTAATATTGGCTCGGTTAAGTTTTCTTGTAAGTAAGTAGTCAGCATGCACAACTGCAGAGCCCTGCAACTGACTTACATAAATGGAATACAGTAATTATTCATGTTACATCACTGCTTTTTATGCTATGAAATGTCAAAATGTCTGCTTTGAAGATAATGGCCCACGAGGTCTATTCAGCAGAAAAATCTACTCTGCTAAAACGAGTTCCAGTATTCAAGAAATTACAACCGCAAATCCCAAAAAGTTGGGATGCCATGTAAAACATCATTTTCATTCACACATACTGAAATGAATCAGATCTCCTTCTGACCAGCAGCATGTTCATTTGGAAAACAATTTGAACCAAACACAGTGTCTCAATATATCTGCATTTCTGGAAGTAAAGCAGGCACTTTTACTGATGCAGGAAATACAAGAAAAAATGACTGCTGCACTCAACTGTCTCAGTTTATTGATTTCCAGCAAAATAACACTGGACAAATTACGAAACAACAGACTTTACGGAAAAGGAACAACTTGCTGGCCTTGTAGTAATTAGTAGTTCATTATTTCTGTTCCTCTAGCTTTAGCATAAAGCATCTAGCTAAATGGTAGCATCAGAACGGTATTGTCTTCTTCTGTTCTTCTTAGCAGTTAGCATTAGCATTAGTTAAATGGTAGCATCGGTACTGGCCACTACCTGGAGCATCTCTAGGTCAGTTGAACGTGGCGGTGCTGTTTGGATTGTGTAGGAGCAGTGTGAACTGGCACTAGGGGGGGTGACTCTGGGACGCCGGAGTTCACTGCCTAACCTCCTGGAGGTGTAGTGGGAGTAAGTAGGCGAAACGCTGTTGAAGGGAGGTTTCCACCTGATGACCCCCAGAGACGTGTTAGGAATCACTGCTCTTTGGCAGGTATAGAGGCAGATTAGGGCTCCAAGGTTCTTCACTGAGAATGAATCCTCTTTTTGAGCACAAGTATCTTGTGTTTAAATTAACTAAAGTAAAAGAAGTATCCAACTACTGACATTCTTTTCCATCCAGAGACATTAGAAAAGCGAAACCTCTATACTTCTATAGTTATTTTATAGGACTTTTTTAGGTGTTTCAAAGACTACAAAAAAGTTTGCTGCCCTCCAAACCGCACTGGGCACCACTTTACCTGCAGCCTAATGCACACTGCTTCATGTGGAGAAATGCAAAGCTTGGCCACAGTAACTGAGCTATGATTGAACAGTTGCTCTTTCTAGGAGGAGTTTACCAAAGGCTCAATTGAGTATATATCACTAAGGATTAGCAAATCATTACATTGTGTTTGATTTACATTTCACACAGTGTTCCAGTTAGGGATACCCTTTAGGTTATAATGCTTCCAAAAAGTGCATGTATGTATCTGTTCATTTAAAAACGAAGCATTGATGCAATGAAAACACAAACATTAGGAGAAATTAGCTTAAAAAAATAATTTTGCATACATATGTAAACATTTGGGAACATACTGTCTATCATCTGATTGTCTTTCACTGTGGAGTTTAAATAACTGTACTGTACATATGCACACAAGAGAGTGCCAACAAAAGCAGCTGGCAAACTGAAAGTCCTGCAGGCTGCTACTGGGAATGATTGAGAATGATGGTTTTGTTTTTGTGGCTTTTCTGAATGTGTGCTTTGGCTCATGTATGTGTCCTTCAGGTCAGTTGCATGTATATTTAAAAAAACATTCCCAGTGTTTCCCCTTCCATAGAGATTATCATCCTCCCATTAATTCCCATCATCAATCAACCAGATTTGTAAAAACAGACAGCTAACAGAGTTTAAAGACCAGCTGGCAGCATTTCACTGGCTGTCTTTACTTCTTGCTTCTCAGCTCCTGTCGTTGTCTCTGGACACTGATCATTATCTCTCCCACTGTCTGGCCCTCTTCATCTGTTTCATCTCTCTCATTGGCTTTGTCTCTCTGTTTTCTCTCCATTCCTGTTCTTCATCACCTAAAGCACCCGTCTCTCACTCACTTCAGAGCCCCTCTGCTGCCCAGTCGGACATCTTCTCGCTCTCTCATTTATTCATTGCTCTCTTGTCTCTCGCTCGCTTCACTTTCTTGGAGCTTTTAAACTGTATTTGATTTGATCTCCTCAGTAACTCTGCTACTGTGACCTGCAGTTTGTACTGCAGGTTAAAGCTAATTGTGGGTGAAAAGGTTGTAGGTTAAAAGGTTAGTTGCTGACTCTAAATTGCCCGTAGGTGTGAAAGTTAGTGTGAATGGTTGTTTGTCTCTGTGTGTCAGCCCTGTGATGAACTGGCGACCCGTCCAGGGTGAAACCACCTCTTGCCCAATGTCAGCAGGGATTGGTTCCAGCACCCCGCGACCCTGCAAAGGATAAGATTATCCATTATAAATAATGGATGGATGGAGGTTAAAGGTACCAGCAAACAGTGTAGAAACACACATGATCTCTGGTGAAGGAGACATGATGGCTTGACATAATGTCTAATTGACAGAGGCAGCTTTTTCCTTAGTCTAGACCTTTAAGATCGTAACTTCTTCATCAGCCTGTACGTCGAACCTAAAGGATTAATGCTGAGGGGAGTAGCAGAGAAGAACAGGTAGCAAGATCACAATGTAAAAATACAATAAATATAGCCTTACATTCATAAGCATCGTGAATAATGGATCTTGTCAATGATATATTGCTATGTATTATTATTACTGTCAATGTGTATGTAGCGGTAATGATTGAATTTCAGTTTTACACCATTATGTAGCTTGAGCTCTAACAATCTATATTATATCTTCTAAGCTGATGATATGTGTTGCATGTCATATACAGTATTTAATTGGCAGCAAAGTAACCAGCAAATATAGCTGTCAAATAAATGCTGTGGGGTAAAGATAGATCACACTTGAAAAGGTTTCTGTAGTATAGTAAAATGGAAGTACTCAAGAAAACTACAAGCACCTCGAAACAGAACTTATGTACAGTAGGTTTTGAGTAAAGTCGTTTCACTTTTCTTCTCTTCTCTGGAGCCACAGAAGATGTTATACAACTGTTTCTACAGGCGGAGTAGTTGTCCTCATGTAAGGGGCTCCATATAAATCACTGAAGCTTAACAGAATAGAACAGCAGCAATAGAACGAAGCACAACAGCATACGTACAACATAGCTACAGTATGTGACACCAAGTATATGCCCGCTTCTAACATAAGCAGACTTCATAACTACATTAAGTGACTTTTTTCCCCTCCATTTTGATGCAGTCTTGAATTTACTGTAGACCATCTGCAGTTCTTCTCATTTCATTACGCATCACTCTACACCTTAAGATTCAATTCAAGATTCAAGAGTCTTTATTGTCATTGCGCATGTCAATGAAATTTTCATTGCAACCCCCATGTTAGGAACAGATGGTAAGAAAGATAAGAAGACTAGAAAGAATAAAATTAAGATAACTACAATAAAATAAAATAAACCAACATGCAATAAAAATATTCGTAAAAGCAATTAAAAATATAACAGAATGAAAATATACTAAGGCAATAAAATATACTAAACAATAAACAATAAAATATGGAAGTGAAATGTGCCAACAGAATAAAATATACAAGCAGAATAAAATATAAAATATACGCAGTGAAATGTACCGACAGAATAAAATATACTAATGAAAATGAAATGTGCCAATATACTAAAATGTATATAATTAGTTAAGTATATGTGTGGACCTAAAAGTTAAGTACACAGAAGGTGCAGGTGGAGGTGGAGGTGTAGGTGTAAAGTGCGGTGTGCAGTGGTTCACAGTTCTCTCAGTCTCTCACTGCAGTGAGGGGCTGCTGGAGGTGATAGCTCTAACAGCTCTGGGGAAGAAGCTGTCTCTCAGTCTGTTAGTGGTGGTGCGGATGTTCCTGTACCGCTTTCCTGATGGTAGCGGTACAAACAGTCTGTGGCCCGGATGGCTGGGGTCTGTGGCGATGGATCTCGCCCTCTTCCTGACCCGGCCTTCATATATAGAGTCTAGGTCAGGAAGGGGGCAGCCTGTGCAGTTTTAACCACCCGTGCCAGTTGTTTCCTCTCCTGTGGCGTGCTGCTGCCATACCACACTGTCACACTAAGGCAGAGGATGCTTTCAATTGTGGCCCTGTAGAAATTGACGAGCAACCGAGAGGAGAGTCCAGCTCGTTTCAGTTTCCTGAGGAAGAAGAGCCTTTGTTGTGCCTTCTTCACCAGGCGGGAAGTGTTCATGGACCAGGAAAGGTCAGATGTGATTTGGAGGCCCAGGAACCTGATGTTGTCCACACGCTCCACCACCTCTCCGTCCATGAGGAGGGGGGCGTGATCCGTCTTCCTGGACCTCCTGAAGTCCACAATGACCTCCTTGGTCTTCCCTGTGTTCAGCACCAGGTTGTTGGCTGAACACCACTGGGTGAGCTGGCGTATCTCCTCTCTGTGTTGTCGACTATGTTGGTGGGATGTATGGCAGCACAGTCGTGAGTAAACATGGTGAAGAGGGCCGGGCTGAGCACACAACCCTGTGGCGTGCCCGTGTTGAGGATCAGAGGGGATGATGTGATGTTCCCTATTCTCACCACCTGAGGCCTGTTGGTGAGAAAGTCTCTGATCCAGTGGCACAGTGACACAGGCAGACCCACTGCTTGTAGCTTCAGCGCCAGCTTGTCTGGGATGACGGAGTTAAATGCTGAGCTAAAGTCTACAAATAGCATCCTGACGTAGGTGTTGGGCTGCTGCAGGTGGGTCAGGGCTGTGTGCAGGGTGATGGAGACAGCATCCTCTGTGGACCGATTCCCGCTGTCGGTGAACTGAAGGCTGTCTAGGTCCGAGGGGATGAAGCCTCTGATGTACCTGAGAATAATCCGCTCAAAGCATTTCATGATTACCGGGGTCAGAGCAACAGGCCGGTAGTCATTCAGGCAGGTGATGGATGTCTTCTTCGGTACCGGAATGATGGTGGAGGACTTGAGGCACTCAGGAACCATAGACAGCTGCAGGGACAGGTTGAAAATGTCCAGGAACACTCCTGCTAGCTGGTCAGCACATGTCCTCAAAGTCTTGCCTGACACCTTATCCGGTCCTGCAGCTCTGCGGGTGTTGATCCTCCTCAGGGTGGATGTCACCTGGTGCTGCTCCTCCAGCCGGGGTAGGTGTGTAGCTTCTCTGCTGCCTGATGTGTCGAAGCGGGCAAAGAAGCTGTTTAAGGTGTCAGGCAGGGTGGGGTCGTGGCTGGCGAGCTGAGTGTTAGGCTTGTAGTCCGTCATGGTTCTGATGCCTCTCCACATGTTCTGGGGGTTGTTGTTATTGAAGTGATCTTCAATTTTGTTTTTGTACTGGAGCTTGGCCTGCTTGATTCCTTTCTTCAGCTCTGCTCGAGCCCTGCTATAAGCCAGCCTGTCACCAGATCTGTAGGCAGTCTCCCGGGCTTTCAGCAGGGACCGCACTGTGCTGTCCAGCCATGGTTTCTGGTTGGGAAACACTGTGATGGTGTTTAACGGGGAGGACAGCATCAGTGCAGAACTGAACATAGGACAATACAGATGATGTGTACTCCTCAAGGTCTGCCTCTTCCCTGAACACAGTCCAGTCTGTCAGCTCGAAGCAGTCCTGAAGTGCAGAGGAGGCCTCCTCAGTCCATATCTGTACTGTCCTGGTGGTTGGCTTTGTTCTGCAGGCCAGAGGCTTGTAGGCAGGAATGAGTTTCACGGAGATGTGGTTCGACATGCCAAGGTGTGGAGCTGCTACAGCCTTGTAAGCAGCAGGGATGTTGCAGTAAACTTGATCTAAAATGTTAGTAGCTGTGTTTCCATTGCCCCTAGAAATCCGCAAATCCTAAATATCGCAATAATAAAACGGTAATGGAAACACCTAAATTTCGAAAATCCTCTCAAATATTTCAAAAACATTTTTACGCTCTTATGAGGTGGTTTTTCAGCGTGTCGATATTTAGGTGTATCGCAAAAGTGTAATGGAAACACTTTTTTCGAATTTACACGTCTCCGAGGTCAGCGGACTCCCTGTTTCGGGACGGCCGCATGCAGTCAGATATAATGTCTTGTCAATTTTGTAGTGTTTTTATGTTTTCTGGATCTCAATAAGTAGCAGACAAAAACACTACAGCTGTCCCAGCTGTCACGCTGGCTGATCTGTTAAAGACAATGTGACAGCTGTGATCTCGTCCTGTGCGCACTAATCATTCCGTTTTCATTAATCGTGAGATGAACTTGTGATGAGTGTGTGCACCTCAGCTATGTGGGAGACACGCGTGCACGCCATTAACTTTAATATTTACACATAATTGCTGATAGAAAGTGTGTTCAAAGGACACCAGTAATTCACAGTCCTGTATTCTGCTGCTGCTCCGCCGGCGCGAGCTGACGTTGTCACAGCGAGCCTCGCGTCATAACAAAGTGATAAATAATAGACCATTAAAATCAGTGATCACTCTAAGTCAACAGATCATTTCTTTATTTCACCTTCAGCATGTGCTTTTTAATTATAGGGCTTTGTGTTAAGTTTTACCGACGCACAGCACGCACACACATTTCGCGGGACGTCCGAGAACTTACGAGAATATCGGCTGGTTCGCAAAACACTGTTCCATAGAAACACCTGCAAGTCGCATTCGAACTTTGCCGAAATTTCAGAAATATCGCTTTTATTTTGCCAACAGCTGTAATGGAACGCAGCTAGTGTCTCTGGTAGGAAACTTTATGTACTTGTGAATTTGGGAAACACCGCCTTCAGTTCAACGTGATTAAAGTCCCCTGCCACTTAACTGAAGCAAAGTAAGGCTTTGAAGATGCTTGTTCCAGACATACTGTCATTTTAATGTATTTACATATAGATTTCGCAGTCAACCTATAAAATGTGATCCACTGCTGTAGGCTACAGTGTAAAGTATTGCATCAATAATAAAACTCTAATAATGTCACACACAGGGGCACCAAGTAGCTTTTCTGGCATGTCCCGTATATTAAGGCTGTATCCATACTGCAGAGGCCAGGTTTTCCCTGTCCTTCTATTGGGAAGCTACTGGAGCTGATTTTTGAAAAATTATGGACAGTGTTTACAACAGTTTATGAAAAGCAAAGTTTATAAACTGGGTCTGGAAATGCTGAATTATTCTATTGTCAAATCTACTGCTACTGCCTCTCAAACATCGGCCTCTACAACAGCTTGCCCAACCCTGGAGAGCTCACTGTCCTCGGTCTCTGTAGCAGTTCCACCCTGCAGTCCTCCAACTGGGCAACTTGCTTCTGAAGCCAGTCATCCTCTTCTTCCTCTTGCTATCCCTCCTATCCTTGGGCTGGGGGACAGAGGAGATTTTCCGCAGCAGCTGTTTTTGTGGGTGTCTCCTCATCAGCTGAAGTGGTGGACTAGCATGAATCTCTCCCATCCTATGATTAGAAATGACAGAAACTGCAAATAGTTGTAAGTTAGTCTTTGTAATTATAATACAGGTAATAAACACTCAGTTAGCAGCTAATTACACATATCTTACACACTATCTACACAGTGTAACAAATCCCACCTTCATTAATGTTTTAGTGTTCATTTCTTGTTGAAACCATTTTAGAGAGGTGTTGAGTCTGCCTTCCAAGTTCTACAAACTTTATTTTCTCGCCCTGGAAAACCCTGAAATAATGAACTTCAATACAACACGTGACATGCTGCCAACAACACTGTTACGCAAGTGTTGTTTGAGTAATACGATGTCTTGGTGCTCACTTCTAACTCTTCTCATCAGCTTGCTTTCTGTCTGCCTCTCTTGCCTCCACTGTCTGTTTTCATTGGAGTCTGCGCGCACACACACACACACACAGCACACAGAGTGTCTTCTTCTTTTGACTCTTTTGTGGTATGAGCTTGAATCTGTTTGTATATGTAAAGCCAATGACATCAGATTAGTAAAATAAGCAAAATCTTGAGGCAAAGAAAGGAAAATTATATGTATTTATGGATAAACACTAACTGAAGACTACTGTTACTACATACTGTAAATAGAGTTAGCATCCTGTGTAACTAGAAATGGTTCTTCATGTATGAACAGTATGAACCATATGTGCTATCCATTAGTACAGTCTATGAATGCACAGTGTGGATTGTTCCAGCAGGACATTGTTAGAACACAGACAGGGTACCACATAGTTAAGAACTCTCTCATGATTATGCTCCTCTAGATCCACTAAAAACTATAACAAAATTGTTGGTCATTTACAAGAAAACACATGTATAATTTAATATGTGTGGATTTTAAAGACTTGAGGAACCTTAATCTAACATGAAACGAACATTTCCGCTGTCTTTGCTTGCAGAATAAATGCACTACAGGTCTACGTGATGAATGGGATGGATAAAAGCTTTGGCTTCTCCTGTCTGCTGCTACATGGTCAGGCTAATGGGCTGTGGCTCTTTACAAGAGCACTGCTGACAACACAAACTGCGTTTTACTGCAGCTCATAGGGGGAAGTTTAGAGCGTCACATTTACATAGAAACAAGATATTGTCATTCTGTTAAAGAAAACTGATTGTGGCTTAGTCTTCATTTCAGATTCTAATCAGAGACACAGTGCATCAGCAGCGACAGTCACATTATGTTTAGTGTTCGGGCTTGCTAGTGATTTAATGTGTTTGGGAGGACTGTGGTAGAAATGAGATACTCGGGCCAGAGCCACATTTAAAAATTGCAGTCGATTTAGTGAAAGCTATGTCAAGAAGTGAAGATAAAGATTTAGGTCAAGTGCACAGGAAACTTTTTCCAGGGCTTTTTACCACATATCATGACTTTTATTAGCAGAAGTTTGCTCAGTTGTCATGGAGCAAAGTGAAATTTTGGTAATGTGATAAAAAAAAAGTGTTAATATGACATTCACTGATAAAGACCATGACATGCAGTTAAAAGTTCAAGGCCGACAGAATTATTTTCCCGCATGGAAAGTTACTCTTCACCCTGCGTGTTATTCTAATAATATGGGTCAAACGCGATGTGTGTACAATAACTATAGTGCAGGCTTCCATTGAGGGGGCGGCCACCCAGCTAACCTGGCTAGCTGCTTGTAGACAAACTATTCATCAGCAGTATTAACAAACATTGTTTCTTAACTATAGCTAGATTCTGCTTCAACAGAGGTTAACATATACGACACAATGTCCTGCAATGCTGTGATTGTTTTGTAGGGGTGTTTACGGCTGCTGCATACCATATGGAGAGCTGAACGTTTGACCCAGCAGGCCTCTGTCTTCTACTCCAGTTTTTTTTCAGGCGACTACAACACACTCCAGCAAAGCAATGTTGATCAGAGCCGCACGTTTGTTGCAGTTGCTCATTTAGAATCACTCTCATCTATGGGACACTGATGTCTGCTAGCCAGTAATCCTAACCCTGAGTGACAGCCAAGGCATTCATACAGTTAGACGAATGACTGCCTTATACCTGTCAATTCAACATGACTGAAATCCCTGGTCAGTGATTGAAATCTGTGAGCCACCCCCACTGCCCAAACACACACACACACACACACACACACACACACACACACACACACACAAAAGACAACATAATAACATTGCGCACCAATCAGAGAGTAAGAGCTGAGCTGTGATGGAGTATATACACTACACTTCGTATTTACATACTGTGGTGTCTAAATGACTAATGGGTACAAAAAATGTTGGAATTGGTCCAGTTGATCACCTCCCAAAATGGGCTTCAATGGCTAAAACATAATTCTTGGGGGCAACTGCACCTGTCTGAGTATGCACTTAGCTCCGATAGCCAATCCAGGGGGCCACTGTCTGTGTTTAGTTTTGTTTGGATTCAAAAGACAATTTGAAATAGCCTTCATAGACCAAAAAGGCTACAAATATGAGAATGTGGCCCTGGTTAAAAAATAGGTTTTCCTCCGTAAGATTTTTTTAAAGTACTAGTAAATAGAAGTAACATTCTTTCCCATTATTATGTTCATGAAAGGAATTCATCAGTATTCACAAACACTCCTGCTCATTATTTCTTTGTGGTGGTCAGTGCTTTTGGCTAATCGCCATCTAATCATTTGCAGGAACATCAGTTTTCCAGGTGACAGCCTCAG